>NC_137117.1:12339544-12349544 GCF_949357685.1 Gobio gobio | reverse complement strand
AATTCATGCTCGTTCAGTGTTTAATCACTTTTTTCTTTCATTTTTTCCCATTTATTATTCCATGAAGTCTTCTTTAGTTGAAAGAAACGGGAGTGTTTAATCTCAGTAGGATCTGCTGATGGTGTTTAATGGCAGTTCTCATCTGCATCAGTGCGTCATTTACAGTGCTGTCAAATATTTAGATTCCTAAAACATTGATGTAAATCTATCAGCTGTAAAGTCATTTTGTCTGCCTTGACCTTGACCTTGACCTTGATACATTCCCTGTTTCTCATTGTCGTTCACAGCGTATGACGGTAAAGTGCCGGGACGTCCCAGTGTTCCTCAGGAAAACTCCTCTCCCAGTCATTATCCTCTCAAACCTCAGCCGGAGCAGCCTGTCATTGCACGCGTGAGCATTTCCTCATTCTTGCATCTGATTGGACAATCAAACAGAACTCTGTTATATAATGACAGTATATCAGGAATCATGACACTTCTTATTAAAATTGTATATTTTTTTAGACATGGTTTAAACAATAGATCAATAATCATCACATCCCGAATGATTACAGGCTCGAATGTTAGACGTTGAAACAATATGAAGGGCAAGGGAAAATCCCACACGCTACCATAACTTGTGAAAGCAGTCAGTATTGATCTATGGTATTTATTGTTACATTTCGATCATATGACCTTTATCAAGCATTTCATAATTTCATAATTTCATAATGCTTGATGCAGATCAAATGACTGACACATTAAAGACGAAATGTTGAATAATAAATATTGATTGTGTTTGCAAGCTATAGTATTGTGCAGTGGGCTTTATTCCCTTTTCTAAATTTAAATTCCATCCATCCAATCTGTCTGTCTGTCTGTCTGTCTATCTATCCATCTATTTTGTTTATCCATCCATCCTTCTATCTATCTATCTATTTATCTATCCATCCATCATTCTATCTATCTGTCCATCCATTCATCCATCGTTTTTGTTCATCATCCATCCATCTATCCATCCATCCATCCATCCTTTTTGTTTATCCATCCATCTATCTAATCATCCATCCTTCTATCTATCTATCTATCCATCCATCCATCCATCCATCCTTCTATCTTTCTGTCCATCCATTCATCCATCCTTTTTGTTTATCCATCCATCCATCCATCCATCCATCCACCCATCCATCCTTTTTGTTCATCCATCCATCCTTTTTGTTTATCCATCCATCCATCCATCCATCCTTTTTGTTTATCCATCCCTCCTTCTATCTATCTATCTATCCATCCATCCATCCATCCTTTTATCTATCATCCATTCATCCATCCTTTTTGTTTATCCATCCATCCATCCACCCATCTTTTTGTTTATCATCCATCCATCCATCCATCCATCCTTTTTGTTTATCCATCCATCCATCCACCCATCTTTTTGTTTATCATCCATCCATCCTTTTTGTTTATCCATCCATCCATCCATCCACCCACCCATCTTTTTGTTTATCCATCCATCCATCCACCCATCCTTTTTGTTTATCATCCATCCATCCATACACCCATCATTTTGTTTATCATCCATCCATCATTTTGTTTATCCATCCATCCACCCACCCATCTTTTTGTTTTTCATCCATCCACCATCCTTTTTGTTTATCCATCCACCCATCTTTTTGTTTTTCATCCATCCACCCATCCTTTTTGTTTATCATCCATCCATCCATCCACCCATCATTTTGTTTATCATCCATCCATCATTTTGTTTATCCATCCATCCACCATTTTGTTTATCCATCCATCCAGCCATCTTTTTGTTTATCATCCATCCATCATTTTGTTTATCCATCCATCCACCCATCTTTTTGTTTTTCATCCATCCATCCATCCTTTTTGTTTATCCATCCACCCATCCTTTTGTTTATCATCCATCCTTTTTGTTTATCATCCATCCAGCCATCCTTTTTGTTTATCCATCCACCCATCCTTTTTGTTTATCCATCCACCCATCCTTTTTGTTTATCCATCCACCCATCCTTTTTGTTTATCCATCCACCCATCCTTTTTGTTTATCCATCCACCCATCCTTTTTGTTTATCCATCAACACATTCTTTTTCCGTCCGTACGTCCGTCCATCAATCATTATGGATGGACGGATATTATCATCATTGTCTCTTGTCTATCTATCTGTTAGTCCGTCTATAGTTGTGCATGAAGTTAGTAATAGGAAGATATGCTAAAAAAATTAAACACTTCTTTAAGAAATAATAGAAAGATATTCTCATGAATATTAGTACCATTGATGGTGTTCCATAGGTGATATTTAAAGGGATAGTTCACCCAAAAATGAAAATTCTGTCATCATTTACTCACCCTCAAGTTGTTCCAAACCTGTGTGAGTTTCTTTGCTCTACTGAACACAAAAGAAGATATTTAGAAGAATGTTTGTAACCAAGCAGAGAGAGCAACTATTGACTACCATAGTATTTTTTTCCTACTATGGTAGTCAATGGTTGCTCTCTCTGCTTGGTTACAAACATTCTTCTAAATATCTTCTTTTGTGTTCAGTAGAGCAAAGAAACTCATACAGGTTTGGAACAACTTGAGGGTGAGTAAATGATGACAGAATTTTCATTTTTTTTTCACTATCCCTTTAAAAACATTCTGCCATACAAGGATTGCAAATTACTTTTAAAAATGTTATACATTTTTAAATAAAAAAAAAACATTTAGATGTAACGAAAGGCATATGTAATGGGGCAGTTGTTTCTCTGTTCTCCAGGTTGGGTCTGTGGAGCGGCTGGTGGAGAGAGCGGAGGTGGATTACTCCGACGACCCCTGGAGGATCACGGAGGAGCAGCGGGAATATTACACCAACCAGTTCAGGAGTCTCCAGCCTGACCTCAGCGCTCTCATCGTGGGTAAGAGAGATCACACCTGCTCTGCTCCACAAACACACACTTATATCATCTCATGCGGTTACATTCATGCCCTTACTTGGACAGTTTGAAGTTTGCATTGTTTTGTTTTTTTCTTTCAGGAACTGTTGCAAAAAACTTCTTCACCAAGTCGAAGCTTCCGATTCCAGAGCTGTCGCATATATGGTGATGATAAAACCTCAGATCTACTGAAACTGTCTCTTCTTTGCATATGTTCAAACAATCCTTTTCGTTTGATGCCCTACAGGGAGCTGAGCGATGTTGACAAGGACGGCGCTCTCACTTTCCCAGAGTTCTGCACTGCCTTCCATCTGATCGTGGCCCGGAAAAATGGCTACCTCCTTCCTGAAACTCTCCCTGCCACGCTGAGACCGGGCTTTGTGGAGCCAGGTGGGGTCACAGCGCCACCATCTGAGGTATGCCATCTAAAACTCACAACTTGCCTGCAGTATTTGCAGCTGAAGTGTTTGATGGTGTTTGGTTTAAACTGTGTCTCGTCCAGTATTAGGTTTCATGATGCAAACATGAGATGTGAGAAAGTGTGAATCTTTTACAGGCGACTCAACCTCTCATTGTCTTTGATGATAATATGATGCCTGGAGCCAATCAACTGGTAAGAAGAACTTCATTTAACATCCATGCCAAGATCACAATGTTCTGGGCATTTAGTTCTGTCCTTTTTCTCTGTCTTTCTCCTTCTGTCTCTCTTTTGATTTTCAATATAAAAATTGGCATGATGATCTGCACACAATATCACCAAAGCATCAAAACAAATAACAAGAACAGCCACAAAAGAGGTGCCAGTGATGTTAATTAATTACATTTTATAATAAATTCGTTTTTTTTTTTTAGGTTATTGCCGCTTTATTTTAGTGTTATTTATACATAGACCAGGCATAACATTATGACCACCTTCCTAATATTGTGTTGGTCCCCATTTTGCTGCCAAAACAGCCCTGACCCGTCGAGGCATGGACTCCACTAGACCCCTGAAGGTGTGCTGTGGTATCTGGCACCAAAATGTTAGCAGCAGATCCTTTAAGTCCTGTAAGTTGCAGGGTGGAGCCTCCATGGATCAGACTTGTTTGTTCAGCACATCCCACAGATGCTCGATTGGATTGAGATCTGGGGAATTTGGAGGCCAAGTCAACACCTTAAAACTCGTTGTTGTGCTCCTCAAACCATTCCTGAACCATTTTTGCTTTGTGTCAGGTGTATTATCTGCTGAAAGAGCCACAGCCACCAGGGAATACCGTTTTCATGAAAGGGTGTACATGGTCTGCAACAATGCTTAGGTAGGTGGTACGTGTCAAAGTAACATCCACATGGATGGCAGGACCCAAGGTTTCCCAGCAGAACATTGCCCAAAGAATCACTGCCTCCGCCGGCTTGCCTTCTTCCCAAAGTGCATCCTGGTGCCATGTGTTCCCCAGGTAAGTGACGCACACACAACCGGCCATCCACATGATGTATTAGGGTTCACACTCTCAGTCCAAATTGATTATTTGCGCATTCGATTGGAATCTGTTCTAAAATGATTGATGCCACGCTGTGTATCGCAACTGTCAGATCCGATTTGTGTGTCCATGCAGCTCTTTTTTTTCCTGGAATAGCTGCATTGGTTTCTATGCCAATGACGTTGTGTTGGTAGGCATAAAGCAAAAGCAGCAAGCAAACAGAGGTGTTTGCAATACAGATGTTGTCTTATTTACAGCATGACATTGTGCAGCCGCCGCGTTCTGGACTACTGCGACTTCTGAGGCAGCGGCAGAACCGTAGGATTATTATTCCGTGCTGTCCATGCCAAATATGTCTCCGTTATATTGTAATTTTCTGCTCGACTGGCACTTTGCAACAACACAACCTTGTTACTGCAGCGTCTTTCAGCATGTTTCCTATAACAACGTCTGACGTTTACTCTTGACGTGGTGTGAGAAAGTCACACAAAATCCGATCAGAGCGGTCAGACTGACACGGATTTCCAGTTATAGGATTTCAAACCACATATGGATGTAGCTTGAAGTGGATTTGTAAAAATCACATTTCATGTCATTTTTGGCCGTTCAGACTTGCTAAATCTGATCGGATTTCAATCGGATATGCACAAAAATCGGATTTGGACTGACATTCTGAACGTAGCCTAAGAAAATATGATTCCTCAGACCAGGCCACCTTCTTCCATTGCTCATGTGCCACTGTTGGTGCTTTCAGTGTGGACAGGGGTCAGCATGGGCACCCTGACTGGTCTGGTCCATACACAACAAACTGAGATGCACTGTCTATTCTGACACCTTTCTATCAGAACCAGCATTAACTTCTTGAGCAGTTTGAGCTCCAGTAACTCGTTTGATCGGACCACACGGGCCAGTCTTCACTCCCCACGTGCATCAATGAGCCTTGGCCGCCCATGACCCTGTCGCCGGTTCTCCACTGTTCCTTCCTTGGAGCACTTTTGATAGAGACTGACCACTGCAGACCAGGAACACCCCACAAGAGCTGCAGTTTTGGAGATGCTCTGACCCAGTCGTCTAGCCATCAGAATTTGGCCCTTGTCAAACTCACTCAAATCCTTACGCTTGCCCATTTTTTCCGCTTCTAACACATCAACTTTGAGGACAAAATGTTCACTTGCTGCCTAATATATCCCACCCACTAACAGGTGCCATGATGAAGAGACAATCAGTGTTATTCACTTCACCTGGTCACAATGTTATGCCTGATCAGTGTATACTACGATAGTATTTATTAATATTTTGAATTAGCTACTTTTATTTTCAGCTTTTATTTTAATTTAGCGTTAATTTATTTCTATTTTACTTTGAATTATTTGTATTTTAACTTCTAAATATTTTAAAACAGTTAGTTCCCCATTAACAGTTCTTATTTTGATTTAATATTTATATTTTATTCCTGCTGCATTTCAACTATATTTTGAGAATATTAAGTTAGTTGGGGGGCTTTTTACTGTTGCTATTAGTGATATGACAGAAAAAACTGTCCGTGAAATTGTTGTAATAATAAAATAAAGTTTTGCTAATGCATTTATAGCTTCCATATAGAACAATAATAGCATGCAAGAATAATACAAAACAACATGTATTCATTTAAAAAAATAATAACAAAGATAAAAGTCGTTATATCTCTATATAACTGTGACTCTCTGCATGTCTGTTTGTCTAAAGGCAGAGGGTGCTAATGAGTCTTATATGACTTCTCAAAAAGCCAAAAATCCAACTTGTCCACCTCTTATAAATGAGCAAACCTCTACATGTGCTCATATCAGTCCTTTTGTGCTGGCTTTTCATTTTCCCAAACAGGAAATGGGATTTGTTGGCCTGCAGGTGACCTCTAGACCAGGTGTGACCGGTAAACAGGACGCGAGAGATGAGAGCAGGAAACCGGGTAATGACTCCAGAGACAGACGTCAATAATCATGAACAGGATTAAAGGAAAAAATAAATGTGTTGTGAACAGTGGCCCAAAAGGTATTTGTCACACTTAAAAATGTCTAAATGTCATTAAATTAGATACAAAATATCAAAGTAAAGTCAATTCAAGTCAATAATTCAAGTCGTCAGACTCGTCACCATTATTTTATAGTGCTTTATACAATAGAAATGGTTTCAAAGTCTTCATTAAAGGGTTAGTTCACCCAAAAATGAAAATGATCCCATGATTTACTCACCCTCAAGCCATTCTAGGTGTATATGACATTCTTCTTTCAGACGAACACAGTCAGAGCTATATTATAAATGTCCTGACTCTTCAAAGCTTTATAATGGCAGTGAATTGTTGGGTCATTTTTGAAGTCCATTAAAGTGCATCTATCCATCATAAAACTGCTCCACACGGCTCCAGGCGGTTAATAAAGGCCTTCCTCACAAGTTATTTTAGTCTATAAAGTTTTAAATATGTATATTTTTCTCACACAGGCTTCACTTCAGAAGGCCTTTATTAACACCCGGAGCCGTGTGGAGCAGTTATATGATGGATAGATGCACTTTTATGGACTTCAAAAATGACCCAACCATTCACTGCCAGTATAAAGCTTATAACCCTTGACGCATGCGTATTGACGAACGCAGGAGCGCAGAGGATAGAGCAAAACAAAACACCGGTCATGAATTAGAGTCTAAAAGGATAATTTTTTAAGAGAAATGCCGGAGGATTTCGATATAAGAGGGGCTTGAGTTTGTTGCCCAGCCGCATCCACGAGATGCGTCAAAGCTTGCGATGCTCCGGTACATCACGTCAGGGGTTACGCTTTTTAGCACCGGAAGCTAATTATTTTAGTCTATAAAGTTTTAAATATTGATATTTTTCTCACACAAACGCACCACTTTATTAACACCCGGAGCCGTGTGGAGCAGTTATATGATGGATAGATGCACTTTTATGGACTTCAAAAATGACCCAACAAGTCACTGCCATTATAAAGCTTGGAAGAGTCAGGACATTTTTATTATAACTCTGATTGTGTTCGTCTGAAAGAAGAATGTGATATACATTTAGGATGACTTGAGGATGAGTAAATCATGGGCTAATTTTCATTTTTGGGTGAACTATCCCTTTAAAGGAACACTAAGTGGCCCTCTAGTGGTTAAAAACAAAACTGCATGCTTTTAATGGAAGAACATTGTTTTGGCTTTGTGTGACTGTGCGGATGAATATGATTATCCCACTGCGCATAAAACATTCAGTTGAGAGTTAAGAGATAACCAGTTCAGATGGGAGGATCTCGAGCTGACTAGCTGAAGACATTACTGTAGCTTTACCCATTAATAGACATTATACTTAAATTCCAGCACAGCTCTACAACATCCATAATGAAATGATCTTCACACTCGCTCATGCTTTACAGTGAACTCTGTTAGAGAGCGACATATGGCAGTTTATCTGTTCAATAAAACACCTTACTCACCAACTAGATCACTAAGAACTGACAAAAAAAAAAGGTGTACCTTGAATGCTATGTAAGTCGCTTTGGATAAAAGCGTCTGCCAAATGCATAAATGTAAATGTAAATGTAAAACGGGTGATTCCCCAGAGGTTGGAGATTTAGCAGCTCCATGGCTCCCCTAAACCCTTAATCACTATTCCCTACTTTAGTCCACTAATACAGTTCACTTGAAGGAGTGAATGAAAACGAGTGAGTGAATTCGGACAGCCGCTGTGTGTACATCGGCTGTACACTCGTTATTGTGGTGCATTTTGGGATTGAATGAGTGCACTCAATAACGTCCACTATGGTTTCGGACACCACTACAAATGGCTGTCACCTCAAATAGTGCCCTATTTAAGGGTATAGGGGGCGATTTCGGACCTTTCTCGCTCGTTCTGACAATTAACCTCTCTCACACCAGACATGCGTCAAAGTAGGCAGAGCAACTTTTTCTCTATTTACGGATATGACAAGACGTGCAGTGACATGTGTATGAAGTTTACCACGAAAACCAAGACAGGTCTAAAATAGAAACACTTATAATAGGCTAACCATAGTAAATCAAAAGACAGAAACACTTTTTGAAGATTGATTGATGATGTATTGACTCATTATTTACATTTTGTTCATTTTGAACAAAAAAAGGTTACATAGTGTGTAAAGAAAATGCACTTGATTTAAGTTTGACACTTAAAGGTACATTAAAGGTGCACTATGTAACATTTTTTCAGTAAAATATCCAAAAACCACTAGGCCAGTGTTATATATTTTACTATGTACTTACAATATCCCAAATGTTTCCAACTATTCGCAAATCGTGAAAAACTGCTATGCCTTTGTTTTGAATAGGCGACCTCTAGCGGACGGAAAAGTTACATAGTGCACTTTTAAGTGTCAAACTTAAATTAAGTGAAATTTATGTTTTTTGTGCTTTAAAGTAAATGCCACTTGCTTTGAAATTGTATCTAATGAAATGACATTTCTTCTTTAGTGTGCAAATATTTTTGGGACCACTCTTCCACACTTTAACTCATTAATATTCTCATGAAGATGTTCATATTTCACTGCTCTTATTGTGCTTTTTTTTATTGTTGTGTCAGCAGAATTCAGCCCAAAGAGAATTCCAGACCCGCGTGAAAAGCCAATACAGCGTGTCAGCACTTTAAAACCAGGTGACTCACTGTCCTGAGGCGCAGCGGGCCGCGCACACACCCCTGACCCACACCAGATCAACCAAAGCCTCTAATTTACTTGAGCTTTACTGTCTGTGTATATTAGAAGAAAAAGATCAGGCAGAAAAAGAAGATTATGTCATCATTTATGACCCTGTATGACTTTTCATTTGTGGAGCATAAAAGTTTACCCAGGTGTTCTTTTCCATACACTGCAAACAAACGGTTTCTCAAAAAGTACTATAAATGTATCATAAAAATAGTCCATACTACGTATACGTTATATTCCAAAATGTTATGTCAAAAACACACCAAAATTGATTTGCTGATAGTCTTTCACACCTCTGAAGCGTGAGGTCGCTTATTCAAATATAGCACTTGAAGATATGCTGCAGCAGGTTTGACATCAAAAACATTTCGTCTCATGTAACCAATTATGACACAGAATTTGATAATTTGAGAACTACAGAAAATGACGGTCTCTTTCTCAGCCGGATCTGTCATGTGACTTCAGAAGACCTGTAATAAAGTGCTTTACTTACATGGATAACTTTTTTGATATATTTTTGGTGCTTTTTTCAGCTCAAGAGAATCCATTTCTTTTCATTTTCATTGTATGAAAAAGAGCAGCATGAAATTTTTTATATATATTATATTTATATTTATTATAATTATATTATATTATGTTATATTTAATATTATATTATATTATTATTTTATATTATTATATTATATTATATTAATTATATTATATTATATTATATCTTAAAGTTTTTTTAGCTCAAGAGTGTCCATTAATTTTCCTTGTATGGAAAAGAGCAGCATAAAAAAAATCTGTGATTTAAGATTTTTTTTTTAAGTATTCTTGTATTATTAATGAATGTATGTAAAAAAAATGTATAATTATTACATTTAAACCCTATTAATGTGCTTAAAATATGTTTACATTTATTAAGAAATCATAATTAAATAT
>NC_137117.1:12304544-12334544 GCF_949357685.1 Gobio gobio | reverse complement strand
ATGTTGCTTCGTTTTTGAAGTTCATAAAAGTGCATCTATCCATCATATAACTGCTCCACCCCTCCGGGTGTTAATAAAGGCCTTCTGAAGCGAAGTGCGTTTGTGTAAGAAAAATATCCATATTTTCCATATGTCCGTCTGAAAGAAGAATGTCATATACACCTAGGATGACTTGAGGGTGAGTAAATCATGGGCTAATTTTCATTTTTGGGTGAACTATCCCTTTAAACAGCTATTTGTGAACAGTCTTGAAAAAGAACATCTATATAGTACTTGGACCTGAAGTTTTTCTTATATCCTTTTCCTCTCTCAGGTGCTAAAAGTGGCTGGTTGCCTCATCCTCCAGCTCTCCCTCCACGACCACCAGCGACGCAGGTGAACTCCAAAGCATCTCCTCATTTAATGTATTTTCCAATCCAGTTTAAGATGAGATCTGTGCTTTAAAGGGGCTATATGTAAGGATTTCCATGCATGCAATCACTTTTTTACTGCCAATGTGTGAACAGAGACAACTTCCCAACTTCCTAGGCCCTGTTTACACCTGGTATTAAGATGCGTTTTGGTCAATCGGATCTCAAGTAGACGAGGGAGACTCATTCCCGTTCACACCTGGTGTTTTAATCCGTCTCTTTTGTCCACTTTAAACCACTTCTGTCCTGATTTCTTCAAGGGGAGGGTAAATGTATGGGCTTCTTCAGATCTTTCAATCTAATGGACAAAATAAGCTCACACAATTTACATATGAACACACTCGGAGAAAACAGAAGAACATACGGAGAGCAGAAGCTTTCGTTTTTGCTCTGACAGCCGCAAGACCAGCCGAACGCGGTGAGTGTGTGTTAGAAATCAGGAATGGTGAGAGAACATTGTGCTTGGTACGTTCATCTTCAAACCAAACTTGGGTCTCCTGTCAAAGTTTAAGTCCCGTCTGGCTAGTGCGCGTCCCATAATATTCACGCATTAGGTCTCTTGTACGTTATGATTGCACGAGCTGCAGTTCACTTAATGGCCACTGGTGTCACTAATAACAAGGGTTTCGGAATTCTACATGTAGCCCCTTTAAAACAAGGTAGCTGGCTTCTAGCTTGTCATTAGCTGTTCTAGTCAGAGATGGTCTACTTTATAGAAACTTTCTGTGCATTAATATAGAATTCCACTGATGTGCAGTTTATATCGGCTGTTTTACAATGGTTTTAAACATGGCTCTGTTTTGTTGAATGGATACATTTTAGTTTGCTTCAAAAGATTGATTGTCTTCTGTACTGTGTCTGTGTTGTGTAATAACTTGTGTCTTAATTCAACGTCTCAGATCTTCAGCTTCTTGCCTGGCTCAGAGAAGAGTTCCCAGAAGGCTGTTCAGCAGCCAAACTTTGCAGATTTCAGCAAGTTTAGTGAGGAGGTGAGTAGACGTTCACATTGCTCCTGCTCACAGACTATTACAAACACACAATTTATTAACCTCAGATGCGAGGATCACTTAACTGGCATTTGAACAAGATAAACCAACATTTAACTTCTGATGTGACATATTTCTGACTGAAACAGAAAATCCAACAGGAAATAACTTGATTTGATTGGAATTTTTTTGAGTAAATTTTTTACATTTTTACAATAGTAAATGAGTTGTGTAGGCTACACTAAAAATTGTATTTACCATTTTGGTGACTCTTTACAGTAAGTTTCCATTTGTTAACATTAGTTAACTACAGTTAACATGAACTAAGAATAACAATACTTCTAAAGCATTTATTACGCAGTTATTTTTAATTTACTAATACACTATATTGCCAAAAGTATTGGGAGCTCAGTGAACTCAAGATAAGTTGCCACCTGTGCAATAAGTCCATTCGTGAAATTTCCTCACTACTAAATATCCCACGCTCAACTGTTAGTGATGTTATAACAAAGTGGAAGCAATTGGGAACAACAGACACTCAGCCACGTAAAATCACACAGCTACAGACCTCCAAACTTCATGTGGCCTTCAGATTAGCTCAAGAACAGTGTGTAGAGCTTCATGGAATTGGTTTCCATGGCCGAGCAGCTCATCCAAGCCTTACACCACCGAGTGCAATGCAAAGAGTTGGATGCAGTGGGGTAAAGCACGCCGCCACTGGACTCTAGAGCAGTGGAGACGTGTTCTCTGGAGTGACCAATCACGCTTCTCTGTATGGCAATCCGATGGATGATTCTGAGTTTGGTGGTTGCTAGGAAAACGGTACTTTCCTGAATGGATTGTGCCAAGTGTAAAGTTTGGTGGAGGGGGGATTATGGTGTGGGGTTGTTTTTCAGGGGTTGGGTTTAGCCCCTTAGTTCCAGTGAAAGGAACTCTTAATGCTTCAGCATACCAAGACATTTTGGACAATGTCATGCTCCTAACTTTTTGGGAACAGTTTGGGAACGGCCCTTTCCTATTCCTATTTATTAATAATTATAATTTAATAATAATATTTAATAACATGAACTAACAATGATCAGTTTGAATTAACTAACGTTAACAAAGATTAATACATACTGTAACAAATGTAATGGTCATTGTTAGTTAATGCATTAATTAACATTAACTAATGAGACCTTATCGTAAAGTGTTACCATATTAATTAATTAATTAAATAAAATTATTAATAATAATTATTATTCTTTATAATATAATTATATTTAAATTTGTATTATGATATTTGGCTCAATCAATGTTATAAAGTTAAAGAAAATGAATGTTTTGTAGGTGATTTATTCCTAAACATAAAAAAAATATATGCATGGTTTTTGTTCAATTATAAATATCCGAAAAATATTTTGCTAAAGGAATATAGTGACATACATTTTTCTAAAAATGAGTTTGTTCTATGAACTCAAATCTGCCTATTTAATACAATAATTAGGCTCATTGAGATAAATATATCCTCCACACACAGTCTTCCTGCTGTCTGTCATCATTTCTTTCTCAGTTATTAATTACGTGTCCTCATTGATGAGTCTGAACTTCCTCTTTTCAGTGTGTGTGATGAACACGCCCGCACCTCTTCACCCGTTTTGTCCCCACACACTCGCTGCAGGAACCTGAAGTGTGTGTTCTCATGTTTCTGTGGCCGCAGGCTGGGAACAGACGGCAGTTTCCCACAATTTAATAAGAGTATAAAGCCGCAGGAGCCCAATGAAAACACGCACACACACACTCATCAGCGTTACACAACCTCAGCTTACATTACACACACACACACACACACACACTGTTTTGACAGCACAGGCACCTGCAAATATCTGTGCTCAAGCCCTGTCTATGAAAGCTAATACTCGTATAAGATATGAAGATATGAGCGTAGACTCTATATGAAGGGATTCTGGCTTGATCAAATACTCATAACTCCGCTGAAGCCTCCAAAGACATTTAACCATCTCGGACCGCAAGCGTTCCTTCATCTTTATGGCCTTTTTACCCCATTTTGGCTTCTGTAAAGCGGTGAGAGGGAATGTGATCACTGCGTGAAATTCATTTGTCATAGTTGTGTGAGTTATGGCTTTCTGAGGTCATTATTGGACAGAGAAGCACAGTGTCTTAATCAGGCACCATCTGACAAGTACGTTTACAGAACCTAGGAAGTCGCTTTTCTGCATTTTAAAGGCATCGTAGTCAATTATTCGTGTTTTAAAAGGTTAACTGTCCTGATGGCAAATGTAATCTAAATGTAATACCATTGATTTTTTAAATGAAACAGTACTGATTTATTTGGTACATCCGTAAATTAAATCCAAGATTTATTTCATTTTATTTTCAATAAAGTAGTGTTGAATAAAAAATATTAAATATGCATCTAAATAACAATGACTTGTTTTTTGGAAGGATCTTACCTACAAGATTGTGAGAGAATAATAGTAATAAAAATAGGAATTTTACTTTATTTTATTTTCAATAAAGTAGTATAGAATAAAAGCATTAAATAAAAAGCATTGAATAAGAATGAATTGAATTGTAAAAAAATGTGTATGCGTTTTATACTTTGGTTATAATATTTTTTTACTTTGGTTATATGAAATAGGAAATATGTATTATAAGATTTTTTTTTTCAATAAAGTTTTATTGAATAAAAGCATTGAATACAAAAGTATTTAATAAAAATAAATCTAAATAATATTGGAATTTTTTAAATGTAGTTTTTCCTTTAATTGTTTCGTATGCTTTTTATACTCATTAAAATAAAAAAAATGTGAGAGAATAATAATAATAATAAATAGAAAATAAAAAATTACAATCTAAATCATATTGGACTTCTTTTTGGATTTTTTTTTACCTTTATTATTATTTTTTGATATAATAAATGTAGAACAATTGTGAGAGAATAATAGTAATAAATAGTTGTTTCGTTTTTTTCCTAGAACATTTTATTTTCAATAAAGTAGTATTGAATAAAAGCATTGAATGAAAAATACTGCATAAAAATAAATATAAACAACAATGGACTTGTTTTTGGAATTGTTTTACCTTCTTTTATTGTATGTTTTTTATACTTCATAAAATAATACAAAATTATGAGAGAATAATAGTAATAAAAAGGAAATTACATATTTTTATTCATTTATTTATTTTCAATAAAATAGTATTCAATTAAAAAAAAATCGTAATAGTAATGAACTAGGTTTTGTAAATATTTTCCCTTTAATTTTTATGCTTTTGTATTTATCACGTTCTTTTGTATTTATTGTGGTAAATTTTGACTAGTTGTAGAATTTATAATAGATAATCAGTTAAGGGAATAGATTTTTCACCAAAGATGTATATTTCAGCTGTGGCATGTTGTAGCTATAGTTTCTAACTGTGTTGCTATTTGATAAAAAAAAAGAAAGAAAAAAGTTAAAGGGATAGTTCACCCAAAAATGAAAATTCTGTCATTAATTACTTACCCTCATGTCGTTCGACACCCATACAGTCACTCCAGAAAAATGTGATTATGCGATCGCATGATTTAATGCATAATTAGCCAAAGTCCGCATATTTATGCAGGGGCCGCATTTTTTTCAAATACGCCGCACTTTCGCCGCGTAAATTGCCTATTTCCGCGTGCAAAATATGCGGGCTAGCATGATTTCATAATCCCTGCATTTTCGTTGCAAAAAAGTCATATATATAAGCAGAAAGTTGAAAAATGTTTGTTTACTTCACACAAGATCCGCCATTTCCACCTATTGCCATGGGAACGTTTTGAAGTGACGTGATTACCCGACGTGAACGTCATCGAAAAGCTGCAAACCCCGTAGTGAAACCATAGATATCGGTGAAACCATGATGAAGCACGCAAATTCTCATTTGCCAACAAAAATAACAGTCGATTCAGCGGTTTGGATGGCCAAAGTCACGTATTTCAGCAGTTTGACACGCAATCCGAATCATGAATCGCATTTTCCATCGCATTTTTTAAGAAAACGTGCCGCATAATCGAGGATTTTTGCCCGCAACAATCACAAAAAAAAGCCGCATTTTTCTGGAAGGACTGCCCATAAGACCTCCGTTCATCTTCGGAACACAAATTAAGATATTTTAGTGTAAATCCGATGGCTCAGAAAGGCCTCCATTGGCACAATGTATTTTACACTCTCAAGACCCATAAAAGGTACAAAAGACGTTGTTACAAAGTCCATCTCTCATCTCACTACAGTGGTTCTGCAATAACTTTATGAAGCGACGAGAATAGTTTTTGTACGCAAAAAAAAACCTAAATAACGACTTATATAGTGATGACCGATTTCAAAACATGGCTTCATGAAGCTTCGAAGCGTTATGAATCAGTGAGTCAAACTGCTGAAATACGTGACTTTGGCGATCCAAACCGCTGAATCGACTCACTGATTCATAACGCTTCGAAGCTTCATGAGGCCGTGTTTTGAAATCGTCATCACTATATCAGTCGTTATTTAGGGGGTTTTTTGTGTACAAAAACTATTCTCATCGCTCCATAAAGTTATTTTAGAACCACTGTAGTGAGATGGACTTTGTAACAACGTCTTTAGTACCTTTTAAGGGTCTTGAGAGTGAACCGTGCATTGTGCCAATGGAGGCCTTTCAGAGCCATCAGATTTTAACTAAAATATCTTCATTTGTGTTCTGAAGATGAACGGAGGTCTTACGGGTGTCGAACAACATGAGGGGAAGTCATTAATGACAGAATTTTCATTTTTGGGTGAACTAAACCTTTAACTTTGGCCTGCGTGGTAATGAGGAGCCGTCAATGGTCTTGCTTTGTAAATAAACCCTTATTGTAACAAAGGCTATAGTTAAACAATTACAAGAACTATATGTTAGTTTTAAGGCTGAGTCCAAGTTAGAAAGAGCTTTAAAATATGGACCTTCTTGAACTATTGGCTAAACAATCCCCCCATAACCACAAACAAGCCCCGCCCCCTTTGGTGAGTACCGGCACTTTATTTTTTCCACTTCAAGCACTGGTCATTATCTTAGCAAACTCTATTGGAATCAGTTATGAATCTTGTCTCGTGTGCATTTGGCTTGTTGAGCGCTATTTCTCTGACGTTGTTTATCGTGCTGTCACGGTTGCCATAAATCTAGCATCTGTCCTTCGCTGAGACATGTTTTCCCGTCTATAAGTGCCAAGTTCTGACAAAGGTGATTATTTTGCCCGCATCTACTGTCAAAGTTTTACTTCTCCTGTGCTATATAACATGGACACGGGATCTCATTTAGGGACTAGACCTGACAGCTTCTGGTTCAATTTCATATTGCGTTTGATTCGTTCTTGTTCTCTTTTGCGGCTTTTTATGTCCATTGTTAACAAAAGTCAACACCGCATCCCTGAGGTGTTCATTATTGACTTGAGCTTCATCCTCAGCTCAGGGCACATGTCATGGGAACTCAGTGTCAGAAAACACCCTCCATAACTTACTTTCCACTCGTTTGCGTCTCAGATCTCTCCGTTTCCTTCAGGGGGAAGCGCTCAGTCTTAATTAAACTCTGAGCAGAGATATTTCTGAGCAGGAACCAAGAGATTCATGTTTGACCTTGAATCACACCATCTTGTGTTATCATCATCATCTCTAGTATATTCATGCAGTATTCAGTTTTATGATGTGTTGATATGGAAACAGCCATGGTTTGTTTCAGACCCTGTTACAGAAACACTTTATAATAATTGATTCACTTATTACGTTTATATATTTATAAGCATAGCTTTATTTGAGGGGGGATCAGGGCTGGATTTATTTCTGTGGCGAAATATTGTTTATTATTAGAGTAAAGCGTTTCTGCAAAACAAAACCGGAAACCGAGGGTAACGCTGATATGACGCCATCGACAGGCGACTCCCTCACACGTCCCGGTTCCTCGGTTAAAATATAAATTTCTCACGATTTACAAATAGTTGGAAACATTTGGGATATTGTAAGTACTCAACTGAACAAAATATATAACACTGGCCTAGTGGTTTTTGGATATTTTACTGAAAAAAATTGTTACATAGTGCACCTTTAATTTTAGGAATATGCTGTTTTGACAGAAATGTCAAAAAAAAATTAATATAATGAATTAAACAAAAGGTTAGTTGTTTTTTGTTGGTTAGAGGTTAAATAAAAGGTTAGTTGTTAGGTTTTTTTTTTAGTTCACTGAAAAAAATTATTATGGCCCGATTAAATTAAGCATAATTAATTTGTGCTCGTTTAAATTTAGTTTTTTTATTTTAATAAAAAAAAAAATTGGTTTTATGGGAATTGCATGTGTTTTTGTTTAAATTGAGATAAAAATAAATTGATTGCGACCACTTGAGATAAAATAATTTAGTAAATTCAACGAATCGTTTTTTTTTCAGTGTTGTTATTAAAATAAAATTAAGATTTGGTGAGAATAAAAGCAGTATAAATATTTGATTATGTTATAATAGTAATATTTGTATCATATTAGTATTTATTTTATTTTAAATAAAGTCGTTTTGAACAAATATATGTAATAAAAAGTAATACAAGTCTAATAATAGTTGTTTTTGAAATGTGCTTTTGTATTTTTATGCCTTTTTGGAGTATTGTGGCATCAGAATCAGTTATGAACCATGTCTCATAAAAGTTCAATATGTATTTAAATGTTTTTTTTTAATCAATAGATTATTTATAAAAGATCATAAAGACCAGTGCAAGATAAAGTTGCAGGAATAAAGAAAGCTTTTTCCTCTATCCTCTCTGCATTGGATTGGTAAATAGATTTAATTCTGTGTGCTTAATCCTTTATATTTTGTGAATTATCACAGCTCATTACTTTATACAAACAACAGGTGGCGCTGTTGTTAATGCAGACGACTTTAGAATATTTGACCCTATCAAACTGAGCTATTTTTCTCTCACACAGGTCATGCTAGGCAGGTGTTCGGCTCGGCCACATTCTCCCAAGGCTTTGTGCTATTTGTAAGAGCACTTCCTCTGCCCATGTAATGGTCCTGCTCAGTTTACAGGCGGCGGTGGGCACGGTTACCCTCCCGCGGCTGTATGGCGCTCGTAACTCTTGTGTTTTGTCCCGAGGGTACGGCTGGCTGGGTGAAATAAGTGCTGCGGCAAATCAAACCGTTTATGACTTCTCAGACAAATTTACAGCCTCGCAATCGGCCTGTTTCTGCTATTACTTTTCATTGTGCCATAAAGAACAGATTCCCTGTGCCACAGCGACCACAGTCCTGGGCGGCAGAGCCTTTTTAGCCAACCTAGTGCATTTTTCTACAAAGTGATTGAATGTTTACACAACACTGACAAGAGTACGATAGCGTGGAAATATGGTCGTTCCAGTAACGCATGATTAAATGCAGTCATGTTTGTGTGAAATACAGCAGCGTAAGTGGGACGTTGTGAGCCAGAGAGTCTTTGCTGAGAATATGAAGATTGATGTCACGCCCTCAGTGATCCATAAACGTGCGCTGTGTCGTATCCCGAGCCAGCGTATTGGAGAGCTGTGTAATTCACTTTCAAGAGCGAGGAAAGAATTTAATGCGGCCTTCACTTCTACTTTTCTTTGCCCACATCCTCTGTGTGAGAGACTCCGAAATTGCAGCTTTTGGAAAGAGAGGACGAAGGGAAAATGCAGACTATTATGCCCCATTATGATATTTTAAAGGTTCCTAATTTTGTTTTGGACTCTTCTACGATAGGTTTACATCCAAGGTCGAAAACACTTTCATTTTCTCATAATATCCATTGCAGCATCAGCTCTTTCCTCACAGTCAAGTCAACTTTATTTATATAGCGCTTTTCACAATGCTGATTGTTTCAAAGCAGCTTCACTGGGAAAATAATGCAACAGAATTTGATTCGGCTGTACAGCCGCTCTGGAGAAAACGAGGATTTCATCAACTCATCTCAATTGTCATACTGTGACAATGTGGGCAGATCAGTAATTTAGTTGATGTATTTAATTTAGTTTACTAATTAGATTTATTTGGATATTTAGTTGAAAATGTAGTGTCTGAAATGGTTCAGTCTGTTGTGATTGATCTGATTGGTCAGATGGCTCCGTCTGTTGTGATTGGTCTACTTACTCGGCTCTGATTGGTCAGATGGCTCAGTCTGTTGTGATTGGTCTACTCAGCTCTGATTGGTCAGATGGCTCAGTCTGTTGTGATTTGTCTACTCTGCTCTGATTGGTCAGATGGCTCAGTCTGTTGTGATTGATCTACTCTCTACTCTGCTCTGATTGGTCAGATGGCTCAGTCTGTTGTGATTGGTCTACTCTGCTTTGATTGGTCAGATGACCCAGACTGTTGTGATTGGTCTACTCTGCTCTGATTGGTCAGATGACCCAGTCTGTTGTGATTGGTCTACTCTGCTCTGATTGGTCAGATGACCCAGTCTGTTGTGATTGGTCTACTCTGCTCTGATTGGTCAGATGACCCAGTCTGTTGTGATTGGTCCACTCTGCTCTTATTGGTCAGATGACCCAGTCTGTTGTGATTGGTCTACTTACTCGGCTCTGATTGGTCAGATGGCCCAGTCTGTTGTGATTGGTCTACTCAGCTCTGATTGGTCAGAGGGTCCAGTCTGTTGTGATTGGTCTACTTACTCTGCTCTGATTGGTCATATGGCTCAGTCTGTTGTGATTGGTCCACTCTGCTCTGATTGGTCAGATAACCCAGTCTGTTGTGATTGGTCTACTTACTCGGCTCTGATTGGTCAGATGACCCAGTCTGTTATGATTGTTCTACTTACTCGGCTCTGATTGGTCAGATGGTCCAGTCTGTTGTGATTGGTCTACTCTGCTCTGATTGGTCAGATGGCCCTTAAAATGTCTAATTTAATCGGATGCGTGTGTAAAATAAAAATGACAAATTGTGCAGGGATGCATAAACAAGAAATAAACACAAAATGGCTCAGGAAACACTTAAAATAAGCTAAAATGCACATGGATTCAGACTCATTTTACTTGGATAAGTTCTTTTGAACTTTCTATTCATCAAATATTTTTGGGGGAAAAAGAATGTATCACGGTTTCCACAAAAATATGGAGCAGCACAACTGTTTTCAACACTGTTAATAATCATAAATGTTTTAAAGCAGCAAATCCTCATATTAGACTGATTTCTTAATAATCATAAATGTTTTAAAGTAGCAAATCCTCATATTAGACTGATTTCTTAATAATCATAAATGTTTTAAAGCAGCAAATCCTCATATTAGACTGATTTCTGAAGGATCGTGTGACACTGAAGACTGGAGGAATGAAGCTGAAAATTCAGCTTTGATCACAGGAATAAATGACACTTTACAATATACTACAATAGAAATGAGTTATTTTAAATTGTAATAATATTTCACAATATTACTGTATTTTTTTTACTGTATATTTGATCATATAAATGCAGCCATGTTGATCAGAGAAGCCATGAAAGAATCATACCAGTCGTGTAAATGAAAAATAAGGAAATAATGAAGCCCAGCATGATAACAGTTCCTCATAAATGTGCTGTTGCCTTGGCTAATGTTACAAATTGCTTCGTAAAACTAATATTGAAGGCCTCATGATCTCAAACTCATCATCCTCTTTCAGCAGGAGACCATCGTGACAGGAGCTCTCAGCACAGAGGACCTGGCACCTCTCAAACCGGTAAGAACTGACCCTTTTCCATTAAACAGCTCACCTGAGCGCCTTTAAATAGGGCTCCATATCCCACAGATGCTCAGACCATGAGCATACTCTCTGCTCATCTGCAGTGTACTGATGTTTAGGGCATGTTTGATGATAGTTTACCGATATGGGAAGTTTCTCTCAAAGTCTACCTGAAACATTTAAACCACTTCCCAGGATTCCACAGTGGTACACCAAGGCCACGCCCCTCAGAAGCCAGTACGAAGAAAGCTCCACCCTGAAAGCCAGAGTGCCACGCCCCCCTTGGCCACGCCCTACTCTGCTGCCACATTGACCAAATCTACACAGAGGTTTTTTTTATTCATTTTTTATTTTACTAAAAATGAACAAGAATGGCAATGTTAGCATATTATAGCTTAAATATTACATATAAAAATAAATACAAAGCAAATCAATTAGAAAAAAAACTGAAAAAATGCAATAATAATAATATAAAATGCATTAAATATATAGTATTAAATATACAAGAATGGCAATGTTTGCAATTACAGATGAAAGATTACGTATACAATAAAATATAATAATAATATAATAAATAAATAATATCAATTATTAAATATACAGGAATGGCAGAGTTTACAGTAACTACAAATGCATTTTAGCTTAATGATTACTTATAAAATAAAATAAATACATTTGAAAAAAAACAATATTAATAATAATATCAAATGTATTAAATGTATAATATACAATATTAAATATAACACAATGACAATGTTTATAATAACTATTGACAGTATCATATTATTGCTTAAAGATTACATATAATAATAAAAAGGAAATAAATTAGAGAGAAATGCAATAATAATAATAATATAAAATGTATTAAATATAAACTACAATAACATAGATGGCAGATTAATTATACAAATTAATTTAAATTAAATAAAAATATTAAATAAATAATATAAATTATGAAAATATACAGGAATGGTAGAGTTTACAATAGCTACTATAACATTTTAGCTTAAAGATTACTTATAAAAATAAATTTGAAAAAAAAACAATATTAATAATAATATCAAATGTATTAAATGTATAATATACAATATTAAATATAACACAATGACAATGTTTATAATAACTATTGACAGTATCATATTATTGCTTAAAGATTACATATAATAATAAAAAGGAAATAAATTAGAGAGAAATGCAATAATAATAATAATATAAAATGTATTAAATATAAACTACAATAACATAGATGGCAGATTAATTATACAAATTAATTTAAATTAAATTAAAATATTAAATAAATAATATAAATTATGAAAATATACAGGAATGGCAGAGTTTACAACAATAGCTACAATAACATTTTAGCTTAAAGATTACTTATAAAAATAAAAAAACAAATAAATACATTTGAAAAAAGAGCAATAATAATAATATAAAATATATAAAATGTATAATATACAATATTAAATATAAAACAATGGCAATTTTTACAATAACTATTGACAATAACATACTCTAGCTTAAAGGTTACTTATAAAAATAAATATAAATTAATCAAATAAATTAGACTAAATAAAAATTCAATAATAATAACATTAAATATATTACATATATAATATTTATATAATATTAAATTCAAATGTCTGTGTTTACAATAACTACATATATTATTGTAGTTTTTTTTATGTATTAATGAGTGTGTGTGTGTGTGTGTGTGCGTGCGTGCGTGCGTGCGTGCGTGCGTGCGTGCGTGCGTGCGTGCGTGCGTGCGTGTGTAAGCATATATGTACATTAGAAACTACAATAGTCATAGTCGTAATATCAATTTAAGTATATAATATTACATATCAATCCTAAAAGTAATATATCAATAAGCACCCCTCTTTCACAACACATCAGGGAACAAACAGCACGTATCAGTGATTTATAAATGCTAAACAAGTGGAATCATGAATTAAAGCTGATCAAAAGCTCCTCCACACACGCAGACAGCGCTCACGATTATCTGCTGTTGTGTTCCAGGCCTCCACCCAAGCAGAAGAGAGAGATCCAGATGGCCATAAGGAAGAACCGAGAAACCAACGCGGTCCTGACACGCCTCAACAGTGAACTACAGCAACAGCTAAAGGTGTGTCAGCCATACCCACACACGCAGGAATAGTTCTTACACATGCTTATTCCAAGAAACATTAATACATAAAGACCGGCCATTGATGCTTAAAATGTCAGCAGTCTCATATGATAGGACGTGGAGATGGGAGCTGTCTGCTCACACACTAGTTTTAGGGTGGTTTTCTGGTTGGGCAGCACATACTATTTCCGACACCCCTACCCAGACCGATCAAATATCTCTAGTCTCTTATCGAGCGCATGCCGCTTTTATATATACACACACAGACGGCTTGTGTTAGCCTGAAGAGTTATTGAGTGACTGGAGATGGTCTAGAGTTGCAGTCCTCAATTTATTCAGAGATCTGCTCAATGAACACACACACACACACACTGTGGCTTTCTGAAAATGCAAGCTTAGACTGGGGCTCAAGCAGTTGCCTCCTTTTAAAATAGTGCATCCTACAGCAGCTGTTGTGTGTGTGTGTGTTTGAAATGACGGTGAGCATCAGAATGTGCTTAGAAATGCATTTTACCACTGACTGAGAGCGGAAAGAGAGAGTGAAAGAAAGTGAGGGAAATGAAAAGTGACAGACACTAGACTCTTGTTCATAAACGCCCAAGGTTGTTTACAAGTTTTATTTAGTTTTATATTAAATAAATATATTATATATACACTGCGATCAGGCATAACATTATGACCTCCTTCCTAATATTGTGTTGATCCCACGTTTGCTGCCAAAACAGCCCTGACCCGTCGAGGCATGGACTCCACTAGACCCCTGAAGGTGTACTGTGGTATCTGGCACCAAGATGTTAGCAGCAGATCCTTTAAGTCCTGTAAGTTGCAGGATGGAGCCTCAGCACATCCCACAGATTGGATTGAGATCTGGGGATTTTGGAGGCCAAGTCAACACCTCAAACTCGTTGTTGTGCTCCTCAAACCATTCCTGAACCATTTTTGCTTTCTGTCAGGCGCATTATCTGCTGAAAGAGCCACAGCCACCAGGGAATACCGTTTCCATGAGAGGGTGTACATGGTCTGCAACAATGCTTAGGCAGGTGGTGCGTGTCAAAGTAACATCCACATGGATGGCAGGACCCAAGGTTTCCCAGCAGAACATTGCCCAAAACATCACTGCATCCGCCGGCTTGCCTTCTTCCCATAGTGCATCCTGGTGCCATAAGTTGGTGCTTTCGGTGGTGGAGAGGGGTCAGCATGGGCACCCTGACTGGTCTGCGGCAATGCCGCCCCATACGCAACAAACTGTGATGTTCTGTGTATTCTGACACCTTTCTATCAGAACCAGCATTAACTTCTTGAGTAGTTTGAGCTCCAGTAGCTCGTCTGTTTGATCGGACCACACGGGCCAGCCTTCGCTCCCCACGAGCATCAATGAGCCTTGGCCGCCCATGACCCTGTAGCCGGTTCGGTTCCTTTCTTGTGTGTTATCCAGTGTTATTCATCTGGTCATAATGTTATGCCTGATCGGTGTATATATTTTATATTTTATTATTATTATTAAATACACTAAATGAATAAATGTAAATATATATTTTAATATATTTAAATACGTAATAATTTTAAATAATAAAATAATTGTAATATAATTGGCATTGTTTAAATGTAATTGACAAAATAATTTTATTTCAGTTGGCTGGAGAAAATAAAGTCGCTGGTGTTACTGTACAGTATGACAAAAATACGATTAGGATGTCAGTGAATGCATGGATTGGTGTGCATTTTACTAGAAATTGTTGTTGCTAGAAATGCATTACTTCTTTCTTACTTTACTAGTAAATTCTATACTATTTTTTCTAAATAAATAAAAATAAAACACAAAATCAATTGTTTTAAATGTTCCAAGTGAATTTAGGCATTATAACGTTATAATGTACAACATAAAATTTAGATTACATGTTTTAAAGATGAACTGCGAGTGAGCATTAGATTATGGCAAAGCTATTATAAATGTAAAAAGAGGAAAATTGAGCATGCACAATGAAATATCCAAAATTGTCTATAAATGTCATGGTGGAAAGGCATGGCACCATCTATCAGAGACACTGATACGACAGGAATCCCACATATGTATTACAAAAAGCAGTCAGACCTGTGCAGATATTTGAGAAGATGTTCCTGATGGGTGTCAGATGACGTGAATTGACAGTGTGTCTGTCTGTATTGTTCTTGAAGATACGCGATATTCGTGACTTCGATGACAAATGAAGACAGGTAGAAATAAACGTGTCTGTGAGTGTCAGGCCAGTTGCTTTCATCCTTTCTGTTTGATGTCATCTGAAGGTCATGACCTCGGGTCACTTTGTCTAGCTGTGGCATTCCTTATTTGACAAATGTCTGTTTGCTCCCCAACATTTGTCAAAAGAGGATCAGCTTGTTAGTGCCAAGTCAAGCATCACTAGTACTATTGCTTGTACATTTGCTCATATAAGGTTAGCAATAGGGGTGAGCGATAATTGTTATTTTAAAAGGATAGTTCACCCAAACGCGAATAGAGCATCAAAATCGTGTCTACCGCGTCTAGTTGGACGCTTGAACATTTCGAATCCATTCGCGCGTCCACAGTAAATTGGACGCGCGTATAAATTGAACGTTTGAAGCGAAATAGACACGCATTGAAGGCGCTCCAGGAGATATACGTCATAAAACACCACTCTGCCTCTTTTCATTTTCATTAAAAATATATATTAAACATTAATAGCCACACAAATGTGGTCTTGGCAACTCCTACATTATCTTCACTACATGTATATTTAAATATCTTTAAAATATTAAGTTATGAAACTTCTCTTTGCCCTCAGTCAAAACGATTTTGCAGACAACAAATGATAGATTCATGACACCAAAGATCGGCCATTAGATCTACACAAGACGAACCACTACAGGACATCAGAGCCAGCGGCAAACGTCAGAAGGACTGGCCGAGGAAAGGCTGCTCTCGCTGGGGTAAATGAGCGCTGAGCGCCCGGTGAACGCCTGGATCTCACAACTCCAAAAACACAAAATTATTTTTTTTAAATAGGCGCTCTTTTTATAAATAAACCCCAGATTTGAGCTTTAAACAACTACATTCCCACCTGAAAAATTCTACATTTTGTGACATAATAGTAGTATTTTTAAATTATGCAGTTTCTCATCACATCACTTTACCCAGTGACAGCAGCGAGCAGGCTCCTGATTGGTTAACGCAGCAGGAATTGACGCCAAAGTTCAAATTTTTCAACTCGGCGGCAGATGCAAATTCACTTCAAACGCATGAATGCACAAAAAGCACCACTTGTGCGTTGCGCGTGTATCGCTCCTGACACAGCATTACGTTTTTCCAAACCTGTGTGAATTTCTTTGTTCCACTGAACATAAAAGAAGATATTTTGAAGAATATGGGTAATCAAACAGTTTATGGACCCCATTGACTTCCATAGTAGGGGAAAAAATACTATGGAAGTCAATGGGGTCCATCAACTGTTTGGTTCCCCATATTCTTCAAAATATCTTCTTTTGTGTTCAGCGGAACAAAGAAATTCATACAGGTTTGAAACCACTTGAGGGTGAGTAAATGATTCATTTTTGGGTGAACTATTCCTTTAACTATATATGCAATCTGTCATTGAGTACTGTATATCCATCACTTTACAAAAACACACCCAGAGAGATATTCTACGTGATAGGTTATATGTGATAGTCTAGTAGGTTAGACTAGTGCACTTAGGGCGTGTCCGAATCCACTTTTTCTCTTTTCACTTTTTGTCCCTCGTCTCTTAATGAGTCATGGGTGTGTTTTGGGCGTAACGTGCAATAAACCAATCAGAGTCTCATCTCCCATTCCCTTTAAAAGCCAGTTGCACTCGCGCCATGGCGGATTCGCTTTTACATGGTGGAATTTGCTAGCAGAAAGACTGAACGCTTTTCCAGAGAGGAATCCTTTATTTTTCATATTTAAACATGTTTGTGTGCTGCTGTGCGTCCCTGTGTGTGTAATAAGTGTACGAGTGTTGTGCATATATAGGCGCATATTACTAACACAGTCTTTAAATAACAAAAAAAACCTGCACTATTGACTTTTGGACCAGGTTTTTGGTTTTTCAGTTCCTCAAAATAGCAACGCGCCAACAATGCGCCTTAACACACCTGGTTTTCAGCCCATGGGTGAACAGATGGGCGCGCGTGCATTTGCTATTTAAACAACGTGATGCTGGGCGTCTATTAAAATGCATTTACAATGCCCTCAATATTCAAGATAAGGGGGCAAAATACCTCTGTATGTCTATTATATTTATATCATTTAAAATAGTTAATCAATATCACACAACGAGTGCCGTTTTTTCTCAAATATCAGCACGATTACAAATGTGAAGAATTTAATATTTAGTGATTTACATTTTAGACGCAATATTGCCTAGTCTAGAAATCTAGACGCACCCTAACGGCAGCAAATGTAATTTGCAGCCAGGGCGTCTAGCAACTCTCCGTTGGCTTGCGAGCTGGAAAAACCAAACTCTGGTCAGGCCAATCACATCGTGTATAGAGTCTGTGGGCGGGCTTAACATAATGACAGAGTTGCGGCGGTTCCGTGTGCTACTTGTAAACAAAGCAGTCTTTCGAATCGGCTTTGGCCGCGACTCTGGAAGACTTGGAGAGAACAACGAACGGCACTGAAGTCATTCTTAAGAAAGGAAGATGTGTTCGGAGGTTTGCCGACCGGATACGGCGAAAGTTTAATCTATCAACAAGCTCCGCTTCACCTTCTTCGTTGCTCTGGTTGGTTGTAGCGCTATCCTATTGCGTATTGCAACCGTTTATCCCGCCCCTCGGATTGAGCCCTGCCAATGGTGTGTTCCCAGACCCAACATCTAGATGTGGCTCTGGCTTGTCAGGCTAAATATTGCCTGTTTTTACTCCATTTCACCAGCGCAAATAGTCAAGCCACAGCACTGTTTTGCGTCTCTGAAAAACACGGCGGTGTTTCGTTACTGAATGAATCAACTTTTTGAATGAATCGGTTGAATTAATGATTTAGTGACTCACTCGTTACGACACTCATGTTCCTGAATGAATCAGCCATTTGAATGAATCTCAATCGCTGAATCCGAAATCGCCCCCTAAACCCTCAATCACTATTCCCTACTTTAGTCCACTAATACAGTTCACTTGAAGGAGTGAATGAAAACGAGTGAGTGAATTCGGACAGCCGCTGTGTGTACATCGGCTGTACACTCGTTATTGCGGTGCATTGTGGGATTGAATGAGTGCACTCAATAACGTCCACTATGGTTTCGGACACCACTACAAATGTCTGTCCCCTCAAATAGTGCCCTATTTAAGGATATAGAGGCGATTTCGGATTCACCCAATGACTCACTCATTAACAGCGTCTTGCTGCCACCTACTTTTATCTTTTATTTATTTTTTATAATTTCAATATTCCTCGTTTTATGTTTAAAACGTAAACACATTATTTATTCAATTGTCACAGGAGATTAAATGCATTAATGACCCTCTGGGCTGCATTAAACTGCATTAAACTGTTTCCTCTGCATTGCAAATATGAATTTTGTTGATACTGATTTAATTTGATTGGTAACATCTCTATTGTGTCTTATTGTGTTCTAATTGAATTTATTGATTAAATGTAAGAATTTTGACTCAAAAGATGATGCATGCATTTAATTAGGTTAGAAAAAAAAATGTCTTTAAAAAGGTAAAATGCCCATAAAAGGTAAAAAATCTATTTAAAACTTATTGGAAAAGTTTGTTTCTGTCACTGCTGTGAACTGACCACTGCACAGAATATGAAGAATATCAAAAACTTTAGGGGTCAGGTGTCCACGGCGGTCCTAAACCTGTAAAGGTACCGGCACAATAACCCGCTCAGCAAAATATCGACTAATTATCATTATCGAGAAAATCGCAGAAAATATGGAGATATATTTTTTTGTCAATATCGCACACCCTCAGGCAGTTTAGCAACAGGTCTCGCATGTACACACACCACTCAAGAAATGTAAAAATCAAGTTATTTCTTTCATACAAGCTTTAGGGGATGTGGATTTGAATAAATCTAGATCAGATGACTTCCTTTGGTTTCAGGTCACATGGTGCTTTTTATTTATTTATTTGATACCGTACAGGCCTGAAGGAAATGTTGAATTGAATTTGATTGAATCGGTTTAGCTTATCTCAAATAATCCGAGCACTTGTAGTTTACCTCTGTGTTCCCCTTCTCTTCTCTCTGTTCATAAGGTTGTGCATCGTGAGCGAGTTACTCTGGAATCCCAGCTGGAGTTGCTGCGGCCCGTGGCGTCAACCTGACCCAACACACACTTGCTTTCTCTCGCTCTCTGTCCTTCTCTGTGCGCGTGAGCACACATCACATCTTTCGGTCTGACGCTGGACTCTAATACTCTGAGCTATAATTCAGTCACGCGACAGGATACTTACTTTAAATGACCAGACACTTTGGGATGCCACAAACACTGTGTCAGAAGCACAGGAAGAGGATTTTACCTCCACAGGAGAGCGGGAAGAATTCTTGGAAGTTTTTTTTGGTTTTGTGTTTGTGTTTTTTTTTCAGCAGAATCATGCCAACACAACCAACTGTTAGTTACCAATGAAAAGGAAGAGCTTCAGTATTCAAATTCATTCCAGGAAATTGGTAATCAATTTATGGTTTATGAAATGGATCCAATTTTCTTCATCCAATAACTGCACCAATATGTCGAATAATGATTTTAATCACTTTTTTTTGTTACCGTAATTTCAATAAACATGAATACCTTTGAAGCCGATCCTGTTCCACCAAGAATAAGCTTATAAGGGGGAATCTCACGAAAACAAGTCACATTTCACCCCAAGAACAGAATAATACAATTACTAATTATATAATAATAATAATTAGTTAATTATTACAAGTAATATTATAATTTATATGGACTTATGAATAAAGTATAGCCTGTTAAGATTTTTTTCATGACAATAAGTACATTTTAATCATTAAAGTAAGCACAACAAATAATAACCTATCAGTATATATATATATATATATATATATATATATATATATATATATATATATATATATATATATATATATATATATATATATATATATATATATATATATATATATATAATGTGTGTATATATGTCCATGTCGCATCTAATATTGTGTGTGTGTGTGTGTGCGTGTTTATGTTAGATGTGATTAATCGTGATTAATCGATTTGGCAGCACTAATATATACTGGTATATATCAGATATCGATTAATCGCTTCTAACATACAAGTTTGTGTATATACAGTGTGTGTGTGTGTGTGTGTATATATATATATATATATAATATATATATATATATATATATATATTATTATACAGTAAACTAAAAAAAATGGTGCTATATGGCACTAAAAGTGATTATTGGCTCGTAATCATAGGGGAACCAATGTTGGTGCTATATAGTACCATATCTTAACAGGTTCTGTATATGGTAGCGGTGCTATATAGCACCTCAGTCATCCCAAAGAACCGCTGAAGACCCACTGAAGAACCAAGATTTGGTGCTATACAGCACTTAAAGTGGTTCCCCTATGATTACGAGCCAAAGAACCACTTTTACTGCCATATAGCACCTTTTTTAGAGTGTATATATAATTAATTACATTACAGTAATTCTTAATAATAATTTGGGGATGGAAAACTTTAATTGTCATGAAAATAATATCACAATACAAAAAAACGGGCTTAATTTTCTTTAAGAAGCATTTTATTTAATTTTTTCCTTCTGGGTTTGGGGTTAAATATGACCCTTGACATATTTTGTGTGATCTGCCCCTGCAGAACATTACTGGAAGTGTAGTTAAATGTAGAATAATCATCACGTCGTGTGCTGGGACAAAGAGTTTGCGAAGATGGACGTGTCTGAAAGACTGTATGGGCTCATGCATGAAGATGAACGTTTATTTTTATACGAGTAGTTCTGGCGGCATGTTGTATGTGAGTAGTTTGTCAATACAGGACTGTTAAAGACTGGGATGTTAGAATATCTAGACGTACGTGTTGAATTAACCTCACATCAGTGAGGACGATCCAGTGATTGTGCTTGTAATGTATTACAAAAACCATACATCAATATGTATTTCCTTTTATGGTTTGCCATATCCTTAACTATTATTTCTAACTTTTAACTTACTATCCTAAAAATCATTTTTGGGGGGTAATTACAGTAATTATGAAGGGGAAAAAAAGGTTGATTGTTTAAAAAAATGCATCAAATAAAAACCAGCGACTGCAAAAAAAAACTATAAATGTTTTTGTTCAAAAGTGTGCTAAATACTTTTCTATGCAACAACAAACAAAAAAAATGGCCGAGCTTGTTATTGGCCACATTGTGTGTTTTTGATACTGAATGAATCTCTCATACACTGTGCAGGAGTGGGAATGTTCTGTCCTTGAGTGTGTCAATAAACCAGTGGAATAATGGGAGAATATGACGGATGTGGTGTGTTTTGTAGAACCTGATTTTAAGTTATAACAGGGTTTCTGTGAGTCTTAAAAAGTCTTAATTCACCCTACCAAATATGTCAATGGGTCCTGAAAAGTAGTTTTCCCTTTGAAGTAGATATTGAAGTAGAGCCCATTGGCACATTTGTTCTTGTTTTAATCATAAACTTTATTTTGATCAAATTCTCCGAAAACAGGACTCCTTATCTTATGTCCGTTTGCTTCTCAAGTTGATTTAGAGTTTTGCGCTGGAAAACAAGACAGAGATGTTCAAGCCACAAGCTACTTTTATTTTGTAAAATGAAAAAGTAAGATAAGTGGAGAGCTTGTGGAAGTTGTCTTTTCAAACTCTGAAGGGCTGTGTTTGCTATGGGGTTGATTCGCTTTTGGAGTCTGTCTCTAGCGGCCAGTCGATGAATTGTAGTGACTAATTGTTTTAGTCACTTCCGTATTGCATTCAAGAGAGAGACTGGAAGGTTGCCGCTTGGTTTCTCCCAAGACATTTACTGTGTTCCGTTTAGTTTTATTCCTTAAATTTTCTTTACTTAGTCTTAAAAAGGTCTTAAATGTACCTTCATAAAACCTGCAGAAACCCTGATACTCCATGTTGTTTGTTTTTGCAAATTGAAGGATGAGTCAAAATTACTTTCTGTGGTAAATGAATGCACATCATAGATTATGCATAGAGTTAACTTTTACTATGCATGGTTAACTTGTATTATGCATATAGTTTACTTGTCACTTGTATAGATTATGCATAGAGTTAACTTGTATTATGCTTGGTTAACTTGTAACTTGTATAGATTATGCATGGAGTTAACTTGTATAGATTATGCATAGAGTTAACTTGTATAGATTATGCATAGAGTTAACTTGTATAGATTATGCATGGAGTTAACTTGTATTTTGCATGGAGTTAACTTGTATTTTGCATGGAGTTAACTTGTATTATGCATAGAGTTAACTTGTATTATGCATAGTTAACTTGTAACTTGTATAGATTATGCATTGAGTTAACTTGTATCATGCATAGAGTTAACTTGTAAATTGTATAGATTATGCATAGAGTTAACTTGTATCATGCATAGAGTTAACTTGTAAATTGTATAGATTATGCATAGAGTTAACTTGTATCATGCATAGAGTTAACTTGTAAATTGTATAGATTATGTATAGAGTTAACTTGTATCATGCATAGAGTTAACTTGTAAATTGTATAGATTGTGTATAGAGTTAACTTGTAAATTGTATAGATTATGTATAGAGTTAACTTGTATCATGCATAGAGTTAACTTGTAAATTGTATAGATTGTGTATAGAGTTAACTTGTAAATTGTATAGATTATGTATAGAGTTAACTTGTAAATTGTATAGATTATGTATAGAGTTAACTTGTATCATGCATAGAGTTAACTTGTAAATTGTATAGATTGTGTATAGAGTTAACTTGTAAATTGTATAGATTATGTATAGAGTTAACTTGTAAATTGTATAGATTGTGCATAGAGTTAACTTGTATTATGCATAGAGTTAACTTGTAAATTGTATAGATTATGTATAGAGTTAACTTGTAAATTGTATAGATTATGTATAGAGTTAACTTGTAAATTGTATAGATTATGCATAGAGTTAACTTGTAACTTGTATAGATTATGTATAGAGTTAACTTGTATAGATTATGTATAGAGTTAACTTGTAAATTGTATAGATTATGCATAGAGTTAACTTGTAACTTGTATAGATTATGTATAGAGTTAACTTGTATAGATTATGCATGGAGTTAACTTGTAACTTGCATAGATTGTGAAAGAGTTAACTTGTATTATGCATAGAGTTAATTTGTAACTTGTATAAATTGTGAATAGAGTTAACTTGTAACTTGTATAGAATATGCATAGAGTTAACTTGTAACTCATATAGTGTGAAGTTAACTAATCGAGTTAACGTGTAACTTGTACAGAATATGCATCATTAACTTGTAATTTACATAGATTGGGAATAGAGTATGCATATTGTTAACTTGTATTGCACATATTGTTAGCTTGTATTATACATAGTTAATCTGTAACTTGCATAGATTGTGAATAGAGTTAATTTGTATAGATTATGCAGAGTTAACTTGTATTCTACAGAGTTAACTCGTAACTTGTATAGGTTATGCATAGAGTTAACTTGTATAGAACCTGAAACTATTAGCGCTTAAGCTGTCAGTTCATGCTCGAGTCAGATATGAGAAAACCAGAGATGAAGAGCGGAGAGAATCAATCGTGCAGGATTGGCGAGTGGAGCAATGGGTCGTGACCTCTGACCCCCCTCTTCTGTTGACCTCCAGAGCTTGTTTCACTGCCTAATCTCATGAGGTTCAGATTGTTTGTGTTGGAAATTGATAGGTTCCCTACACATGGACAAGATAACACCATGTGGCATGGAAAACAAGACCTGAAGCAGTCATCAGGTGTTCACCCGTATAGAGTTGTGGACTACTGGGCAGGTTTATCGTGTTCCAGAGCCCCTAACAGAAATTATGTTATTAATTGTGAAGATCTTGAAGTGTTTGGGAAATATGATTGATTGTAAACTGAATTTCTCTGGTAATGTGGACCTTATTTTGGTTACATCAGTAGTTCTGTCATCATGACAACTCTTCAATTATATTATGGCAGTTTATAGGAAAGCATGTCATCAAAAATGTCATCAACATTGCCGAAATACGTAATAAACAAAGCATTTAGTGCAGTGAGGGATTTGTCCCTCGTCAAATAATCCTAGTCTGTCATTTGGAGCCAATCCTAAAAGGACAAGTTAAGATCCTACTGGATAAACGGCAATTCCTAGATTTCAGTTTATTCTGTCAGAATGTCAGTTTATCCAGTAGGAACTTGGTGGATTCTTATTTGATTTCTTTAGGATTTATTCCAATTTCCAATGCCAAATTGTTTGTAATTTATGACCGAATTTCATTGCCGCAGATTCCAAACAGGCCTGATAACAACAAACAAACAATCACCCATTATTCATAATTAATTCATAACTTGTATAGATTATGCATAGAGTTAATTTATGTCAGATTATGTATATTTAATTTGTATTATGCATAGTTAATTTGCAATTTGTATAGATTATGCATAGTTAATTTTTATGTCAGATTACCCATAGTTAACTTGTATTATGCATAGAGTTAATTTGTAACTTGTACAGATTATGCATAGAGTTAACTTGTATTATTCATAATTAATTTGTAACTTGTATGTCATAGATTATGCATAATTTGTACCTTGCATAGATTGTGAATAGTTAGTTTGTGTTTTGCGTAGAGTTGATTTGTATTATGCAGTTAACTTGTAACTTTTATAGATTATGCATAGAGTTAACTTGTATTATGCATAGAGTTAACTTGTATTATGCAGAGTTAACTTGTACCTTGCATAAATTGTGAATAGAGTTAACTTGTACCTTGCATAAATTGTGAATAGAGTTAACTTGTATTATGCATAGAGTTAACCTGTATTATGCATAGAGTTATATTGTATTATGCATAGAGTTGACTTGTGTTATTCATAGTTAACTTGTAACTTTGGTAAATTATGCATAGAGTTAACTTGTTTTATGCATAGAGTTGACTTGTATTATGCATAGTTAACTTGTAACTTTGGTAGATTGTGCATAGAGTTGACTTGTTTTATGCAGAGTTAACTTGTATTATGTACAGAGTTAACTTGTACCTTGCATAAATTGTGAATAGACTTGACTTGTATTATGCATAGAGTTGACTTGTATTATGCATAGTTAACTTGTAACTTTGGTAGATTATGCATAGAGTTAACTTGTTTTATGCATAGAGCTAACTTGTATTATGTACAGAGTTAACTTGCACCTTGTATAAATTGTGAATAGAGTTAACTTGTTTTAATGCATAGAGTTAACTTGTTTTATGCATAGAGTTAACATGTACCTTGCATACATTGTGAATAGAGTTAACTTGTATTATGCATAGTTAACTTGTAACTTTGATAGATTATGCATAGAGTTAACTTGTTTTAATGCATAGAGTTAACTTGTTTTATGCATAGAGTTAACTTGTTTTAATGCATAGAGTTAACTTGTTTTATGCATAGAGTTAACTTGTTTTATGCATAGAGTTAACTTGTATGTCATAGCTCATGCATGGAGTTAACATGTACCTTGCATAAATTGTGAATAGAGTTAACTTGTAACTTTAATAGATTACAACAAACAAACAGTCACGCATCAGTCCAGATGAATAATAGAATTCCTGCTACTGATCCAAACACATCTCTCCAAATATGTCTTCTAGCGGTTTAAATGTACAACACTGAGTAAATGTGTGTGTAGCGGTAAGTGTTTGGATTGAGTGTGTGATCGTGTGGATGTGTGTGTGACCTCAGTGTCATCATTGTCCCGCCCGTCACGCGCCGCAGCCGATGGGCCGTGGAATGGAAGCTAAACCACAGGACAATAGAGAGGGACATGCGTATGAAAACACATGACAGAAACCACGGCGTCCACAGCCAATCTCACACACTCCACAACATATTTGGACACTTAAATCACACTTCATGTGTGATAAGAGAAGTGCCAAACAGGCAAAACCATTGAGAAAAAGAAGTTTGGAATGCTAAAACAATAGATCGAGTGTAGAAAACAAAGACAAAAATCTGAGCACAAATGATGCAAAAGCAGTTGCTTTGATATTCTGCTATGAAAGCGCAGTGACGTGTTGACATTGTGAAGTGTGAATCGAGCATCTAAATGCTTTTGGGGTCATTAAACTGCCTTTTTTTCTGAATTACTCATTCATATTTAATACCAAAGCATGCAGAAGCCCAACCCCCCGGCAAACAATAGCATCAATACAGACGGATTTAGGTCACATGACTGCCGTTTACTCCATTCTGCCAGATTACAACTCCACAAACAGCCTTAAATGAGTTCAGATCCAGTTCAACGCCAGCTCTCTGTTTCTCTTTACTCTCCTCACATGGATTAAAAATGTAAAACAGCGCCTCTCTTCTCGCGGGTTAAGTGTCTCGAGCAGTTGGAGTCACAGATGAGACGGTCGTTTTAGCACAGAGACGTATATTTAGACAATCATACACACATAAATAGATGTATATATAGAAACACACTCACTTGTGGCAGCTGTGCTGGCCTCACAAAGACACAAGCATTGTAGAGGTCAGAGGTCAAACGACTGAGGCTCCCATGCACCCGAAATAACCTGCGGCCCCAGTCGTGTTCCTCTCTCTCACGTGGATGTACAGTCAGTTCTCCTCAAGTTCACACAGGTGTCCGACCGCAGGTGTAGTTCACCGCTTTAACTACTATGTGAACATGTTTCACTGACTTTTGATATTTTATTAATACACTAAATTACCAAAGTATTGGGACACCCCTCCAAATCATTGAATGCAGGTGTTGCAATCACTTCCATGGCCACAGGTGTATAAAATCAAGTCCATTCGTGAAACGTCCTCACTACTAAATATTCCACGCTCACCTGTTAGTGGTGTTATAACAAAGTGGAAGCAATTGGGAACAACAGACACTCAGCCACGTAAAATCACAGAGCGGGGTCAGCGCATGCTGAGGGTCACAGAAGTCACCAACTTTCTGCAGAGTCAATAGCTACAGACCTCCAAACTTTGTGTGGTCTTCAGATTAGCTCAAGAACAGTGTGTAGAGCTTCATGGAATGGGTTTCCATGGCTGAGCAGCTCATCCAAGCCTTACACCACCGAGTGCAATGCAAAGAGTGGGATGTAGTGGGGTAAAGCACGCCGCCACTGGACTCTAGAGCAGTGGAGACGTGTTCTCTGGAGTGACCAATCACGCTTCTCTGTATGGCAATCCGATGGATGAGTCTGGGTTTGGCGGTTGCTAGGAGAACGGTACTTGCCTGACTGCATTGTGGCAAGTGTAAAGTTTAGTGGAGGGGGGATTATGGTGTGGGGTTGTTTTTCAGGGGTTGGGCTTGGCCCCTTAGTTCCAGTGAAAGGAACTCTTAATGCTTCAGCATACCAAGACATTTTGGACAATTTCATGCTCCCAACTTTGTGTGCATGTAAAGGCAGGCGTCCCAAAACTTTTGGAAATTTAGTGTATTATTTATTTATTTGTTTGTTTGTTTTTAGAATTTGCATTATTTATTATTTTTTTTATTTTGTTCTATGATTTATTTATTTATTTATTGTTTCATTTATTTATTATGTTTTATTTATATTTTATTTATTAATCTAGGGTAATGCTAAATTATAAATATAATCATAAATATATATTGTTCATAGTTTTTTCACAGTTTTATTACTTATTTGCTTTATAAATATATTTATTTATTAATTTCAATAAAGCATTATGTTTTATTCTTAGTTAATAATCTAATCTAGGGCAATGTTAATTTATAAATATATTCATAATTTATTCATTTGTTTTAATTTTAATAATAAAAATATTGTATTTTTTATTTATTAAATATACTTTTAAGTATACTGTTCAATTTATTGTTAATTAATTTATAATTCACATTTATTTTATTATTATATTTTCTTTTATTTTCATTATAAAATATATTTTAGTGTTGACTATTCATCTAATTAACCCATTATATCATGAACTAATAATTTGTTACAACATTTATTATCTTACACACAAACTTGAATATAGTTGTATATATATATATGTATTTATTTATTATGTTGTACTTATATTTTATTTATTAATCTAAGGTAATCTACATTAATTACCTTATATGTATTTATATATTTTATTTTAGTAATAAAATATTTTGTTTTATTTGTATTTATTAATCTAGGGTAATGTGTTTTTTATATATGTGTATGTTTAAGTATACAGCTCAATTAATTTATAATTCACATTTATTTTATTGACCTTAAATGTTGTGTAGTCTTTTCATTATAAAATATATTTTATTGTTGTATTTTATAGGTTCGTATTTAATATTCAAATTGTTCATAAAACAATTGATTGCACAGCGTTCGGTTCTCTAGTGATCTGGCAGTAACAGAATCAAATCCAGAGTGGATGTATGAATTCAGTGTTCACTGTGCAAACCTCCACAGTGTATTTTTAGCATTTTAATGAAGTTAGATTACTTTAATATCATTAATGTTCAATAAGATTGGAAGCTCGTTGGCCCCAGCAGCACCTGAGTGTGAACATGACCTCTGTCTCTATCTGTGCAGTTGTGACCATAACAGCGTCTGTGAAGGATCTGCCACTAGAGGGACCTGAGCTCCTCCAGCGGCTCCTCCACTGATGCTGCTGATAACACTCTTCTGAATCCATCAAATACATCAGTCTGATTTCATTGATTCTCATGAAGTCACGTCCTTGCACTGCCCCTTGAATCGTGTGTGTGTGTGTGTTTGCAGCGATGGCAGTTCTGTGTGAGTACTCTAGTGTTAGCGGCGCAGTAGGAAGGGCTTTAGGGACGTGAGCTCTTCTGTTCTCATCAGGCTTTAGTGAAATCCTCACTCAGCAAATGTGAATGAGACACTCTCAGTGACGCGTCCCCACAGGAATCTCTCTCTCTCTCTCACACACACACACACACACACACACACACACTCTCTTACCTTCCTGCATGGAATTGAAGTATGGCAACACATTTCTGATTCCTCACGCCAGCAATATGGTCAGTTATTGTTTGTGGGTTATTAAACAAGATAATATTTACCAGAAGCATCAAGTTCTATTCTATTCTATTCTATAGGAAAAACCAGGGCAAGCTGTCAAATGGGGAAGTTGTCAACAGTCTAAAGTCTAGGTAGGTTTCATGCATGTGTTCATGCATGCATTATAATCTTATACATTTAATTATACAGTTTCTGTATTTTCTATATTTTTGTTACCTTTTCCATTTTGGCTTTCACTGTTTCTTTTGCATCATATTCATTAGTTATTCATGTTTGTTTTTCTGTTTAAATCTTGCTGAAAACTCATTAAAAAAACTATGTAACCCAGACTTTTCCAGCAATTACTGTTTGATCAAAATGAAAACATGCATGGAAGAAAAATACAATATTAATTATTTTTTTTTACATCATATTAAAATGTATTATGTACAATTAAAATGTAATAAATGTAAATGGCTCCATACATATATTTTTATATACATACAGATACATATTCTTTTTTAACTGAAACTATTAAAAATAGTTTTCATTCATTGAAATACAGTTGAAATATTAGATGAAAAGCTTGAATAAATAAATAAAAACGTAATTTTTTTTTATGTTTTGGCAGCTAAGTTT
>NC_137117.1:12269544-12294544 GCF_949357685.1 Gobio gobio | reverse complement strand
ACGTTCCAGATCCTGCGCGTCATGTTTGTGTATTTCTTTCCAGTGAAGTTTAACGGCTTGTTGAGTTTGCAGAGTTCTAAGGAAAACCTGTTGGAGGAAAAGAGTCTCTCCGGTTCCTCCCTGAGGACACAGACTCGTGCTCGAGCGGCCGCACCGTCAGTGAGACTCCAGACCTCTTTCACTGTGTGTGTGTTGAGGAGAGATCCACACCGAGAGGAATAATGAATGGGTGGAGGTGTGTGTGTGTGTGTGTGCAGGCGGATGATTTGAGTCTTTGATATCGAAATGGACAGGGTGGGTCCGAAATATGAGACAGCCGATTATTTTTTTGAGATGGGTGTGAGCTGCTTCTGTCTCACTCTATCTATCTATCTATCTATCTATCTATCTATCTATCTATCTATCTATCTATCTATCTATCTATCTATCTATCTATCTATCTATCTATCTATCTATCTATCTATCTATCTATCTATCTATCTATCTATCTATCTATCTATCTATCTATCTATCTATCTATCTATCTATCTATCTATCTATCTATCTATCTATCTATCTATCTATCTATCTATCTATCTATCTATCGACCTGCTAATAAAATAACTGGAGAATATATAATATATAATATTATAAATAAAACCTGAAGTGCTAGAAGTCCATTCCGATCACCTTTCTGCGCTTTTGCATTGATGTCTAAGACACGGCGCAAATCCCTGCTGTGCTTCAGTGTGTTTTTCACCTCAGATTTGTTGAATTATATATGAAGCGCGTGGCGGTTTACAGTTTTTCTCCATTGGTTTGGCTCATTTCTTGAAACAGAAATTACATTCTCAAAACAACATGGACAAATCTCCAAACCACTTGGCAATTGTTCACAACAGAATAGCATTTCTCATTCATTTCATCAAATTGCAAATGTCTATGTACATGTCTCAATGTCTCAGTACATCTTTGCAAATGATTAAGTACAGGTAGCCTACATTTAGCACAGTTTGCAAGTGATTAGATCTTTTTGATCTAAACTGATTGTTAGATTCTCAGTCTAATGGTCGTTCGCTCCAAAACGTATCAGCGTCATTTCATTGTATAAGTCATCACATGCACAATAGTCTGTTCAATTGTCAAAATTAGTCAGGAACATAATACCATGAATACCATATATGAATCCCTTGAAACATTTGCTAAATGTATTACAGCAATTGACAGTCAGGTGAAACTAGACTAATGAAGGAGGACTTTCACACATCTCAGATGACCAATCAAACAGTATGTTTACAGGTGCTGTCCATGACTGTGAATGCTGCCAAACATACATGTAAAGAGCTTGACCATGCAGAACCAGTACAATTTCTGAACATGGAGGCACCTGGCCAAGTAAATGAACAAGGGCAACTACCTGCTCGAGGAAGAGAAAGAGAGGGGAAGAGAGGGGTGGGAAGGGGGTAGAGAGGGGTAGAAAGGGGAAGGGGAAGAGATGGGTAGAGAGGGGAAGAGATGGGTAGAGAGGGGAAGAGAGGGGAAGGGGAAGAGAGGGGTAGAGAGGGGAAGGGGAAGAGAGGGGAAGAGAGAGGAAGGGGAAGAGAGGGGTGGGAAGGGGGTAGAGAGGGGTAGAAAGGGGAAGGGGAAGAGAGGGGTAGAGAGGGGAAGAGAGGGGTAGAGAGGGGAAGAGAGGGGAAGGGGAAGAGAGGGGTAGAGAGAGGAAGAGAGGGGAAGGGGAAGAGAGGGGTAGAGAGGGGAAGAGATGGGTAGAGAGGGGAAGAGATGGGTAGAGAGGGGAAGAGAGGGGAAGGGGAAGAGAGGGGTAGAGAGGGGAAGGGGAAGAGAGGGGAAGAGAGAGGAAGGGGAAGAGAGGGGTGGGAAGGGGGTAGAGAGGGGTAGAAAGGGGAAGGGGAAGAGAGGGGTAGAGAGGGGAAGAGAGGGGTAGAGAGGGGAAGAGAGGGGAAGGGGAAGAGAGGGGTAGAGAGAGGAAGGGGAAGAGAGGGGTAGAGAGGGGAAGAGAGGGGAAGAGAGGGGTAGAGAGGGGAAGGGGAAGAGAGGGGTAGAGAGGGGAAGAGAGGGGTAGGAAGAGGTATACCTGGAGTAGGATGTGGCCAAAGAAGACGGGGACCAAATTTATCAGATGCGCTTCTACTGAGGACCCATGGGTTGACATTGAGAGAGACTGGACAGAGAATTCAGCCCAACCTCAGCAGATATAAAAAAACAAACCTTTGAAAATGCATGAATGAATCTAATTATTTTATAAATGTGGAGAGAAATACATATTTTCATCAATATGCAGTACTGGTCTTGTGTGTACTGTTTGGTCAATATATTCATATACTTTACTCTAACAATATCTCTGAAAAAAAATCAAACCCAGATTATATCATTAGAAAAGTAGAAATTTTACAATATTACAAGTGTTTACAGTAAGATTGAGAACAGCAGCGTGTGGATGGCCAGGAGGGTGAGGACGGTCATTTTCATTGTTTTTTTGTTTTTTTGTGTGTTATATTACAGTATATTATGCTGTATACATTTTCTTTTTACTCTGATGTATGGAAGTTACTTTATGTGTGTGAATGATGATGGTTACATTTTCCTTGGCAGTATGAGTGAAATGTGTGATGTCAAACCTTGGAGGCTACTCTTACCCTAAAATCCTATTTCTTTTTTTTTTTCAGTTTTATACACAATTGTATTCTATTAGCTAGACAAAAATGAAGGACTGGGCTAAGACTGAAAGGTGGACATGAGGGATATTTCAATGGTCCTATGCCATAGTGACAAAACATCTAAACATTTTGACTTGCAGTGCTTACACAATGCCAAAGGGACGAAGCATTTTGCGGGCACTGACTGTTTAAATGAGAAGGAAATTTAGTTTTGACACATGAGTGAACTGTTTTGGGAGAGGTATGAGCTTTTGCAGGTGAACCATGGTGTTGTGCCGAACCATCCACGTTATTTTGGCAAAAGCACCAAGAGTGTTGAGAATGTCCGGTCTGTTTCAAGAAATGAGCCAAAGCAATGAGAAGGATCTTTGCCATTTTCATGGCACTGACTATTTATATGGGAAAGGAATTTAGTTCTGAAGCATGAGTGAACAGTTTTGGTAGAGATATTAGCTTTTGCAAGTGAGTTATAGTGTTGTGCTGAACTGTAAGACTGTTTTGCCAAATGATCTTACAATTTTGAGAATGTAATTTCTGTTTCAAGAAATGAGCCAAACCAATGGAGAAAAACTGTAATGCAGCTCTTGTGTAGGGTGTGACTGGAGACTCCGCATGCATTATGCATCGCGCGCTTCCTCGCGAGTTTCCCCGGTCTCACACGCACCAGTTGCACTGTTTTTTGGGAGGGCTGGATTGCCTGACGGGGAAGGATGACAACGAACACCTTGTCTGTTTGCATCATTCTGTTTTCCTCCTTGTCTCATCCAGCTGTTATTGGTCCTCGGCTGTTTTCGGGAGGTGGAGGGCGGGAGGCAGCGCGCGCTGTGTTGTCACACGTCTCCGGGCTAACAAGCTGAACAGGGAACGTAGCGAGCGCATTTGTTATGCAACATTTAGAGTAGGCCAGCGGGCTGCAGACAACTTTCTCTCTCTCTCTCTCTCCCTCTCTCCCTCACACTCTACCGCAAAGTCTGCATAGTAACAGCCCAGAGGTGAAACTCGTCTAACCTTCTGTGCGTTTTCTCTCCTCCATTCAGTGTCTTCCTTCTAACGGCTGCGTCCGAAATCGCATACTCTCTTGAGTTGGTAGTTATTTGTTTTGGTAAATGGTAAATGGACTGCATTTATATAGCGCTTTTAACAGACCTACGGCCATCCAAAGCGCTTTACATTTGCCTCACATTCACCCATTCATACACTCATCGAACCACCAACCTTCCAGTTTGTAGACAACCTACATGAACCACTGAGCCACTGCCCCCCTTTTTTCTGGAAACTTATGACTTTTACTTCACTACATTTAAGAGGCAAATATCGTACTTTTTACTCCATTACATTTCTATCAAGGCCCTCGAGGTAAAAAGTCGTAGCCGCTTTGAAAGTCAGTGGATGAATCGTTTTCTTCTTTAAAACGTGATTCGTTTTTTGTTTTTGTTTTTTTGTTTTTTGCAGGCAGCCTATCAGTAATCACTCTTGTAGGATCAAATGAAGTTCAATGATTTCCAAGTATTTTTTGAACACCTATCAATTGATGGCAAAATAGAAGGCGGCAGTTCCCTGACGCAGTGCGCGCAACCATAGTCATACTTAAAAGTTAAAATTCAGAAGAGCAGACGTGGATAAGTCTGAAAAAGTGCGATGACACGAAAGTGCACACAGAAAGCTGCCTCTCAGACGCCAGACCACAAGTACTGAATTTTAGCCTATTGAAAACTAAAATCTTATTATAGTCAAAAGACTGACTACAACTAAATCCAAATTTGCAGTCAAAATGAACACTGGTATGAAGTATGATTGGTCAAATGATTTTTATAGATTTACCCGCCAAGTTGCCATAGCCTTGTGGATACAGCGCTAACGCATAGGTAACGTTCGACAATGATGTTAGTTAGCATGCAAAAGCATAGTTGGGCTAATAATGTTAACTGAAGTCCTTTCAGAAATATGTTTTTACATAATCCTGTCAAATAAACACAATGTAGAAACCTTTCTTTTCTAGTATGATTTTGACTTTGATAAGAGCTTTGTAACTTTTAAGGAAGTATTTAAATGAGTTCAAGATATGCTAGCATGTCAGATGGAGCATGACTGGCTTAAACCACCATAATGGAACAGCATGCATTCACACAACAATGCAACAATAATAAAATAATGCGTTTACTTTTACTTTTGAAACTTAAGTACTTTTAAAAGCAAGTACTTCTGTACTTTTAAAAATCTATCTTTACAACTTTCACTTGTAATGGAGTAATATTTAACCAATAGTATTTTTACTTTTACTCAAGTAATGGAGTTGTGTACTTTGTCCACCTCTGTTCTATATAGTATGGATGTGTAGTATGAATGTAATCCGGACGTACAAAATCCGCCATGATGTCATGATCACGTGACCTACCAGTTTCATCACTTCGCTGCCATTCATAAATCCTCTTGGGTGGCCTCATGGGATAGTAAAGTGTCCATGCACACTTCAGAATCTTGCCAAAAGAAGTATTTCACCCGGATACTTTTTGCAGACTCTTTTATGAGTAGACTACTGTGAATTCGGACATACTGTTTTTTGTCTACTATATAGGGAAGTATGCGATTTCGGGTGCAGTCCTCCTTTTTCTCAACTTACAACCTCTTAAAGATACAGTGCAGCCAAAATGAAATCATACAACAGTTCCCACATGAGCGATTTATAGATTTTCATGACAGAAAATTGTAATCGATGACTTGAAGATTGCTTTGTTCGACTCGGGTTTGAACATTAAAAGGCTGAACAGTTTCTGACGTGTCTGTGTGAGGTCATCAGAGCTGCTAACATGAGCTCTTGAAGCTCCGCCCTCTTCTTGAAAGGAGGCTGGGAGCAGCAGCTCATTTGCATTTAAAGGAACACTCCACTTTTTAAAAAAAAATAGGCTCATTTTCCAACTCCCCTAGAGTTGAACAGTTGAGTTTTACCGTTTTCGAATTCATTCAGCCGATCTCCGGGTCTGGCGGTAGCACTTTTAGCATAGCTTAGCATAGATCATTGAATCTGATTAGACCGTTAGCATCTCGCTCAAAAAATGACCAAAGAGTTTCAACTGTGAACTCAACTGTTTAACTCTAGGGGAGTTGGAAAATGAGTGTTCCTTTAAAGGGACACACAAAAACAGTGTGTTTTTGCTCACCCTCAAAACGTGACAATTTTAACATGCTATAAAAAATTATCTGTGGGCTATTTTGAGCTAGAACTTCACATACACACACTTTAATGGATAAAAGGGTTTTAGGGTATGGAACCAGGAGCCGGACCAGTGAATTGGTTTTCCAAAGGCACAGCTAGAAATTTTCATTTGGCAAAAACAGCAAAAGTCTCACAGTTTTGATCACATGATGACAGAGTGTCACTTTGTCCTTGCGATGCACCATCCCCACAGAAGTCAGATCGCAAGAAGCTCTACTAAAACCGACTACGATTTGACTCTGTCCAGACGCTTCAATGTTATCAAGCCTCTTAGCATGCAATATCAACTCAGAACTCTAATGCACATTCTCTCGGTGACTCTTTATCTCTCTGTTAAAAGCCTCATGCAGGTCTGGACGACTGTGAGCTGATAAAATATGGTTGTTAATTATAGCTGGAAATCAAAGACCAGTCTCTTTTATGAGAATGAGTATGAGTCTGCAGACGGGCCTGATGCACCGATGCTCTTTTCATGCACGCCTCTCAAGGCTGAGGTCATACGCCTCCAATGTTCAAACAGGTGTCAAAAAGAAGAAATGCTTCCGAAAATTAAGTACGTCTGAAAATTAGTACGTCTTGTTTTCCCTTTGTTGTTTTAATTGCACTGAAATTAAGTGCTGAAATGTAATGCTGAAGTAGTATTTTCTCAAAGTTTCTTTGGTAAGAGATGAATCATAGACTGGCGGTTACTGGCTCTCTCTCTCACACACACACACACACACACACACACTAGGGTGAACCCAAAGTCATCGGCGGTCTCCGGTTGGATGGTTTTGGTCTTTTAAGGGAAGCGTCTGTCTGTTTGATGTGGTTTCCGTGGGTTGTTCAGTCATATCAAGAGATTTAAATCCAGCTGACTTACAGGAAAACACCTCAGGGAGGCTGAATCCATTTCCAAACTGAGAGTGATGAGCGGTATGACGGGGAAAGAGGGAGAGGTCGAAGGTTAAAGGGAGGATTTGGGAGTGTTTACACTTTGAGACTTTTTCGAGCTTGAACAAAGTTTGTGTTTGTGTGTGTGTGTGTGTGTGTGGTTGTGTCTGGGGGTAGGTGACAGAATACACAGTTTGTACAGTACAAAAATAATTATGTCTACCGAAAGTTCCCATAAAACATGAAAAACCAGTTTGTGTGTGTGTGTGGCGTGAAATAATTTAGAGTAGGGTTTGGCTGATGTCTGAAAAATTTATATTTCAACATTTTCTGGGTATTTGGGATTTATTGATGTGTATTATGATGTATTTGCTTTAATAAATCAAGAAACCATAGTTAAAAATTGTCATTGATGTAAAATACAATTAAAAAATCTACTTAAAAATAATGTGAACATGTTTCCACACTGACTTTAACTGTTTCGTTATAAATTATTTAAATATTTTTTTAATCAGTATTTGGATTTTAAAATGCTAATATAAGCATTGGTTTAATGCTTTTATACTCTCAAGGAATTTGCTTTTAAAGGGGCACTTAAGCGCTGGGAGGAGGAATGTGTATTTAAACTGTGTCATTTATGTAGTAAAAATGTGAAATTATTTTTTAATTCGGTGCCTTCTAGACTGAGAAAAGACAGAACATTTATTTTTGTCTCATGTGGATGAAAGACAACAACTCCCAGAATGCACTTGCTTCGCTGCTCAACCAAAGCCACGGCTACTGGTTACATCTCTTGCCCATCGCGGCTCCACCCCACCGTCGTTTTGATATTCATAGTAATAAAATAATTTTTGCGTTATCAGATCACATATGGAAGCTTAACTTTCATAGGAATTCATTGAAAAGTTGAAACACTCACTTTTCTCTGCACCGCTTCGTTATTATTGCCCGAGCCATGCGCATTTATATTCTGTTTTTTTTTTTTTACAAACGCAAAATGATGATATTTGCGTCATCAGAGGATTTTTTTCCAGAAATAAAATGCATAAATCTCTCGTCTCAGGGGGACATGAGGGGGAAAAGTACCATAATTCCAATATACTACCGGGTTTCTACTGAAACGAAGCTTAATGCTAATCGCTGAAGAAACCCTTTAAGAAAACTAAATGGACATGTTAAAATTAAAATCATATTAATGTTATTATGACATTCACAATGTTTCTTAATTTTATTTCACCAGCAAAATCATTGTGAACATGTATTGTGAGTAATCTATATATCGCCCAGTCCTATTCTGGAGAAAAATATCATCAAAATGTCAACAAAAAGGCAAAAATAGGCAAAAATAATCTGTTTACTTTTTAAGGTACATGTTTTTTCCCCCTAAGAATTCAAAAGTAAGATTATGGTTAAACTGAAATTAATTGTAATTAGCTTTCTATATGTATAAGTAATTATCTAGATGTTGTGAATGTCTGTGTGAAGCTTGAGTTGCCATTCTAGTGGTGGAGTGTGAAAGGGAGTGAAAGCTTTGGAAAGACGAGACAAGACTTCAAAAAAGGTCATGACCTCTCAGACTAGTCTGTGATTTGTTTGGAGTTGATGTTTGTTTTTGTGTAGACATATCCGTGTAAAGTAGATGTCTATTCCCGTAGGACAGTCATAAACGAGATCTCTTTATTTATACTGATTTGCTCTTTAATACCCCAATTGTGTTTCCGTCGACAGCAATGAGATTAAATGGAGAGCAAATTTAGACTCTGCTGAGAAAGAGACCCCAGTAATCTCACGTTTCTCCTTTAGCGTTTCAGAAAAGAATAGCAAATTTTCCTCTGCATTTGGTCTTGATTGTTTTCCCATGATCCCATGGAAATTGCCAATGAAATCCCATGACAGCAGCTCTCAGATAGTGTTTGCGTATATGTGTGTCGCACAAGTAATCAGGCTGCCCTCACACACACACACACACACACACACCTACACACACCTCTAGACAGGCAGATCTCCGTCCTAATCCCATAATCGCTGTAATTGCACATCTCTATAAGTAATAAACACTGAATCCTCCCTCCTGTGCATCAATGCTCTGACTTACGGTGAACCGAGGACAAACACCCATTTCCTGACCTGTGCGATCCGACACTGCGGGGCGGAAACTCAACACCTGTTTGTTGTTGTAAGGGTGTGTTTCTTAATGCAATGGAGGTCACCTAGGTGCCTTTCACCCCTCTCTCACACACACTGGTGTTGAAATGTCTTAAAGGGACAGTTCAGTTCTGTCATCGTTTACACACCCTCATGTCATTCTAACCCTGTATGAATCTTTTCCGTCTTTGGAACACACAAGGAGATGTAACACCCATGTATGAGACAAACCCCCATGCATACAGACAACGTAAATGTTGACATGGGGCTGCCAGGCTCCAAAAATGACCAAAAAGCATTGTAAAATAGTAATTTCATGTCATATAATGCTATTTAATTCAAATGACAAAACACATAATCAGTACAGACATTGGCACATGTAGTTTAGTGTTCTGTAAGGCTGACAGGGAATGTAGCATGTGAGGTTTTTGTCAAAATGTGCTGTAAAAAAAAATCTGTAACCGGTGACTTCCTGAGCTGTCAACACCTCAGCAGCACAATAGCGAAGACACACCTTCACACACAAACAAACAAACACATTGCAATTTGATCTGTGTAGAAGTCATATTAAACAGAGCGCAATGCATGCAGTTGCTAAGCATTTTTCTGGATTAAGCCGCCCTTTTGATGTTTTTAGCAGTTGTTTGTATGTTGCTTTATATGGGGTTGCTATAGAGTGTTTTTAGGGTGTGTTAGCATGTTGCTGTACAAGGTGGTTGTAAAGGTGTTCTGAGTGGTTAGCGTATTGCTACATGGTTGTGATTCCTAGAGATTTTTAAGTGCCTGTTAGCATGTCACTGTACAGTTATGCAGGTACAAAGGTTTTCTAAGTGGTTATTAACGCTTGCTGTATGGTTAGGTGGTTCCTAGAGTGTTGCTGGCACTTTTGCTTAACAGTTATGTGGTTTGTTAGGGTGTTTTTAGTGTCTGTTAGAATGTCACTGTACAGCTATGCAATTGCTAAGATGTTCTGAGCATGCGTTAGCTTCTTACTGATGTTTAAAGTAGTTGTTAGCCTGTTTTTGTACAGTTTGCTGGGGAGGTTTGAGTGTCTGTTAGCATATCACTGTACAGTTATGCAATTGTTAAGATGTTCTGAGAATGCGTTAGCCTGAAAGGATGTTTAAAGTAGTTGTTAGCCTGTTGTTGTACAGTTTGCTAGGGAGGTTTGAGTGTCTGTTAGCATGTCACTGTACAGTAAAGACGAGCATATGCGTTAGCATCTTGCTGTATGGTTATGGGTGTTTGAAGTAGTTGTTAGCAGGTTGTTGTATAGTTAAATTGAGCAATATGCTATAGTGTCTGTTAGCATGTCACGTGCTAAGATGTTGTGAGCATGCGTTAGCATTTTGTTGTATGGTTAAGGGTGTTTGAAGTAGTTTTAGCATGTTGTTGTACAGTTTGCTTGGCCGTTTTGTTAGCATTTCACTGTACCCTACAGTTATGCAGGTACAAATGTTTTCTAAGTGGTTATTAACGCTTTCTGTATGGTTAGGTGGTTCCTAGAGTGTTGCTGGCATTTTTGCTTTACAGTTAGGCCTATGTGGTTTGTTGGGGTGTTTTAGTGTCTGTTAGCATGTCACTGTACAGCTTTGCAATTGCTAAGATGTTCTGAGAATGCGTTAGCTTCTTACTGAATGATTAAGGATGTTTAAAGTGGTTGTTAGTCTGTTGTTGTACAGTTTGCTAGGGAGGTTTGAGTGTCTGTTAGCATGTCACTGTACAGTAAAGACGAACATATGCGTTAGCATCTTGCTGTATGGTTAAGGGTGTTTGAAGTAGTTGTTAGCAGGTTGTTGTATATTTAAATTGAGCAGTATGCTATTGTGACTGTTAGCATGTCACGTGATAAGATGTTGTGAGCATACGTTAGCATTTTGTTGTATGGTTAAGGGTGTGTGAAATAGTTGTTAGCATGTTGTTGTATAGTTTGCTATGGAGTTTTGTTAGCTTTTCACTGTACAGTTAAGCAGTTTCTAAGACGGGCATGTGTTAGCATCCTGTTGAATGGTTAAGGGTGCTAGTAGTTGTTAGCAATAGCAGGTTTTTGTATTGTTAAATCGAGCAACATGCTATAGTGTCTGTTAGGTGTGCTAAGATGTTCTTTATGTATGGTACTAGTTTTTAAAGTGTTTTAAGTAGTTGTTAGCATGTTGCTATGCAGTTATGCTGTTTCTAAGGTTTTCTAAGTGGTTGTTGCTATCTTTATGTATGGTTAAGTAGGTTTAATGTTTTAAGTAGTTGTTAGCATGTTGCTATACAGTTATGCAGCTGTTAAAGTTTTTAAAGGGTCCATCTTTATGTATGTTTAAGTAGTTTTTAAAGTGTTTTAAGTAGTTGTTAGCATGTTGCTATACAGGTCTGCAGCTGCCAAGGCTTTCTAAGGCGTTGTTACCATCTTTATGTATGGTTAAGTAGTTTTTAAAGTGTTTTAAGTAGTTGTTAGCATGTTGCTATACAGGTCTGCAGCTGCCAAGGCTTTCTAAGGCGTTGTTACCATCTTTATGTATGGTTAAGTATAGTTTTTAAAGTGTTTTAAGTAGTTGTTAGCATGTCACTGTACAGTTATGCAGCTGTCAAGGTTTTCTAAGTGGTCATTAGCATCTTTAGCTATGGTCGTTCCAAAGTGTTTGAGTAGTTGTTACTGATGAGTTGCATGCTAAAGTGTAATGCTTAAACATAGAGGTTTATTCAAATCACTTACACAATGACAATCTATAATTGCGTGAGATGATCACCTCTGTACGTTTTTGTGTTATGTTATGTTAGGTAATGTGATCCACGAGTGTTATGATCATTCCTCGGTCTTAGCATGTGTTGTTGAGATCACACTCCAGCATAACACACAAGTGTGAAATAGCTGTGGATTAGAAGTGACACTCCGGGCTCTGGAATGCCTTTCAGTGCTGTCAGGTATTTTTGTTGCTTCTTTTGTGTAGTTTCAATGTGTTTTTGTGATGATGACAGCTCATCTCCTGGTGGTTAATCTCTCTGGGCAGTGCTGCCGTAGAAAGCTGCCGCTTGGACTGACTTCATGCTGTTGTTCAGGGGCTGATGTCGATGGAGCCCCTGTGCAATTTTCCCTCTGAAAAATGACTGTTATGACTTTGCCCTGCATACTCCATCCGTGACATCAAAGACATTCCTCCGGCTCACCGTGCTGTTAGATCTGCCCGCCCAACACACACTCACACACACACATGCTCCTCTCTGTGATTAGATTGATGAAAATGAGGGGTGCGTCCTCAGACGTGTCATTAGGAACGCTGCTGCTCATAACTCAGACTGTGTCGTCTGTCTTTCGGAGACCTCCAGCAAACCTCTAATTACTCTACATGTGTTTAATGTCTTCACAGCAGGACTCTCTCCTTTACTCTCAATACGGCTCAGTGGGTTTATAGACCTGGCCATGTTCTGCACTGTCGTAGTGTAAAGTCCACTTATAGAATTACTTGAGGTTATAAGTTACTCATCTAATTTGTCTCATTTTATGTCATCTAATCAAATGGCATCTCTCGCCTATTCGTCTCATCTCCTCGCCTTGCCTCGCCTCTCCTTTCCTCTTCACTACTCTTTTCATCTCATCTCATCTCATCCTTTTTGTCTTTTCTCTTCTTGTCTTGTCTTGTCTCATCTCGTCTATTCTATTCTCTTCTTATCTCATCTCGTCTCATCTTTTTTTGTCTCATCTCTTCTAGTCACTTGTCGGCTCGGCTTGTCTTGTGTCTTCTTGTCTCTTTTCTCTTCTTGGTTAAGCGATTCTCTTCTCTACTCATCTCATCTCGTCTCATCTTTTTTGTCTCTTCTTATTCCTTCTAGTCACTTCTCGGCTTGTCTTAGGTCTTCTTGTCTCTTTTCTCTTCACGTCTCGTCTCTGCTCTTTTCTCTTCTCTACTCATCTCATCTCGTCTCATCTTTTTTGTCTCTTATCCCTTCTAGTCACTTCTCGGCTTGTCTTGTGTCTTCTTGTCTCTTTTCTCTTCACGTCTAGTCTCGGCTCTTTTCTCATCTCATCTCTTTTGTCTCTTCTTATCCCTTCTAGTCACTTCTCGGCTTGTCTTAGGTCTTCTTGTCTCTTTTCTCTTCACGTCTCGTCTCTGCTCTTTTCCCTTCTCTACTCATCTCATCTCGTCACATCTTTTTTGTCTCTTCTTATCCCTTCTAGTCACTTCTCGGCTTGTCTTGTGTGTCTTCTTGTCTCTTTTCTCTTCACGTCTCGTCTCGGCTCTTTTCCCTTCTCTACTCATCTCATCTCGTCACATCTTTTTTGTCTCTTCTTATCCCTTCTAGTCACTTCTCGGCTTGTCTTAGGTCTTCTTGTCTCTTTTCTCTTCACGTCTCGTCTCTGCTCTTTTCCCTTCTCTACTCATCTCATCTCGTCACATCTTTTTTGTCTCTTCTTATCCCTTCTAGTCACTTCTCGGCTTGTCTTAGGTCTTCTTGTCTCTTTTCTCTTCACGTCTCGTCTCGGCTCTTTTCTCTTCTCGGTTAAGCGATTCTCTTCTCTACTCATCTCATCTCGTCTCATCTTTTTTGTCTCTTCTTATCCCTTCTAGTCACTTCTCGGCTTGTCTTGTGTCTTCTTGTCTCTTTTCTCTTCACGTCTCGTCTCGGCTCTTTTCTCATCTCACCTCATCTCATCTCATCTCATCTTTTTTGTCTCTTCTTATCTCTTCTAGTTACTTCTCGGATCGCTTGTCTTAGGTCTTGTTGTCTCTTCACGTCTCGTCTCTTCTCGTCAAAAAGTTGCACTTGATGTAAAAGTCCTTTTGTTCTCACGTTAGTCTCACGAATGGCTGGTGTCTCATGCTGTAAATGATTTTTGCGGTTGTTCTTTCAGTGGAGTCTGACTCTCCATGGCAGCGCTGAGAAACGTCTAAAGCAGATTATTCCCATAAAAGCCCTCAGACTCTCCTGACCTCCGCACACCCCTGGAGCCGGCCCACCTGCCCTCGTCTCTTTCTCCGCGTCCCGCTGCCTCTCGTCTTCAAAGGGCCGTCAAACAGCGCCGTGACTCCGGTTCAAAACAGATGAGAATCGAACAGCTCCTCCCTGATGTTTGGCTTTGTCTCCCTCTCACAATCCTCTCGTGAATGTGAGAGACGTTATGTAACCGTAATACACAGACAAAACACAGCTTGTCATAACCCTGCCCTGCTCGCTGGATATAGTCCGAAGTGAAGACACTTTAAAAGTGAGAACACTCCCATAATGCCACAGTAAAACTTTCCATTTGACATTTCCTTTGAATAAGTGCTGGAAAGCGCAGCCAGAGAGGCCTGTCATCAGGAAGGAGAGTGCGGGAAAGAGGGAGGAATGGATTTAAGAGCTACAAGGAATTCCAATTTCCAGAGTACTTGGGTGAGGGCGACCGACCAATCGACCCGCCAGTATTAGTCATGTGCATCTGATAAAACACACACACACACACACACACACATGCTTTCAGCCCATAATATCTCTAAGCCTAAGCTGTTTTTAGGGGACTTTTGAGCACTTGTTAAAAAATACCTGGCTGTCCAGCTAAACCAGTTAAGACCAGCAAACCAAAGAACTGGAACAAGAAACCTTGACTAACAATATAAGTGGACTAAAAGCATAAAATGCTACAAAAGTGTGGAATATGTCCTCTTTAAAAGTCTCAAATCCCACTAAACCAGGTGGGCCCTCACTACCCGTAACCCTGCCCACGGTGCCAGTAAGTGGGTCTCTGGAAAAAAGCAAACTCCCTTTTTTTTCATCCGAGTTAAAAGCTCGTCTTCATAAATCATTTTTATGAGCAAACCAGTGCCGAGACCGAAAAACAACACCTGTGGAAGTGAGGAGAGAAAAAAGAGGGAGGCAAAGCATTCTGAATTTTCTTCAGTAAATTTGTGACATTGCATACGGTCCTTGAAATCTTACACCGTTATTATATTTTATCGTTAAATTGTCTATTTGTTTTTTACACTGCTTAGATGTAAGATGCAAATATTATAGTGTTACACAGATAGACAGATACAGAGCCCTTTTGCACACACACACACACACACAAAAATCTGAATTTTCCAGTTAATTTTTTTTTAAATTCCTTAAAACAAGACCCATTTATAGTGAAACAGCACTTCATTGGATATTATGTCTTATTTCATATATTGCATCTAGAATATAAGTTGCTTGTTTAACTTGCTTGCAAAAATATATATATATTATTCTGCCAGAGCAGTAAGACAAAATATACTTTTATTAAAGATGTATATTTTCTGGACGAAAAGTCTTATCTGATGTATTGTTGCTTCTCAAGTAGATGCAAAATGAGACTTTTGTATGCAAAAGGAAAAGAAAAAAAATAGATTGGAAACATTTTAGATGGCGCACATATACACTATATTGCCGTAGTTTTGGGACACCCCTCTAAATCATTGAATTCAGCTGTTCCTGATGGCCACATGTGTATAAAATCAAGCACTAGGCATGCAGACGCTTCTACAAACATTTGTGAAAGAACGGGTCTCTCTCAGGAGCTCAGTGAACTCAAGCGTGGTACGGTGATAGGTTGACACCTGTGCAATAAGTCCATTTGTGAAATTTCCTCACTACTAAATATTCCACGGTCAACTGTTAGTGGTGTTATAACAAATTGGGAACAACAGCAACTCAGACACGAAGTGGTAGGCCACGTAAAACCACAGAGCGGGGTCAGCGCATGCTGAGGTGCACAGTGGCAGAAGTCACCAACTTTCTGCAGAGTCAATAGCTCCAGACCTCCAAACTTGTGTGGTCTTCAGATTAGCTCAAGAACAGTGCGCAGAGCTTCATGGAATGGGTTTCCATGGTCGAGCAGCTCATCCAAGCCTTACGAGTCTGAGTTTGGCGGTTGCCAGGAGAACGGTACTTGCCTGACTGCATTGTGCCAAGTGTAACGTTTAGTGGAGGGGGGATTATAGTATGGGGGTTGTTTTTCAGGGGTTGGGCTTGGCCCCTTAGTTCCAGTGAAAGGAACTCTTAATGCTTCAGCATACCAAGACATTTTGGACAATTTCATGCTCCCAACTTTGTGGGAACAGTTTGGGGACGGCCCCTTCCTGTCCCAACATGACTGCGCACCAGTGCACAAAGCGTCGGTCCATAAAGACATGATGAGTGAGTTTGGTGTGGAGGAACTTGACTAAACCTTGTGGAAAGCCTTGCCATAAGAGTTGAAGCTGTTAAAGCTGCAAAGGGTGGGACAACTCCATATTAAACCCTACGGATTGATGGGATGTCATTAAAGTTCATGTGCACAAATTTTACACAATCCTTCTGTAGGTCTCCAGATTTACAAAATCACCCAAAAACATCACTGTCTGTCTCCAGCAGTGACACCGTTTCACCTATATATACAAGCAGTTGTGTATGATGTCACTGCTTGTGGGCGGGGCCTGGTCTCATGGTTCACAGAAGGGCCTCAAAGATTTGCGGTATGCCACTGGTCTACGGCATCTCAAAACTCCAGCAGATCAGCGACTGGACAGTCTGTGGTCAGTCACAGCTTTGACAGGCAGTGTACTTTTTTTTTTACCATGCTGTCTCAGGAATCCCTAACGCCCAGTCTCAGGAGTCGGCCCATATGAATAAATGCTGGCTGCCTGCTAGTCTAAGCCACAACAACATTCCTGTTTTTTTCTCTCTCTCTCTTTCACTCTTTCCTCTGTTGTCAGATTATCTGCAGCGCTGTTTGTTCAGCCTGTGAGATCTAACACGCTTTCTCTCACCTTTTGACCCCACGTGTTGTGTGTGAATATGTGCGCACAGGCCCTTTTTTGACCCTATCGCGCTCACGTTCCTGTTGAGGGTGAATTTAACTGTTTCCTGATTGAATGTCACTCTGGACATGTTGCTGTTTTTGGCTTTGGGCCTGTAATCGACTGTAATCGACAGCTAAATGTGTGTCTCCAAAGCTTCTGTGCAGGATGTCTGAGATCCTTCCAGACGATTCCACTGCTATGAGGTTCAAACGGACTTGTTTCCACTCAAACAGATGCCAGACCACACGAGTGGATTCGCCTTTCCATACACACATATGCACGTAGTTTACTTTACCCTGTAATGGGCAGACAATCGTCGTAGGGTGAGTCTTACGATGCATTGCGTTGTGATATTATTTTCTTGACAAGCACAATTTCGCTCCTATTTGTCCTATTATGTCTCAAGTCTCAAGTCTGGGTTATTTATAAAGAGCTCCTGTCTAGATCATTATTATAATTAGTTTTTTTATTAAGATCAGAATTTTTTTACATCCTGCATCAGAATATTATTATTAAATTTATAATGTTTTATTACTATTATTATTATTAATTGTTAATTTTAAATTGAATTTATTTTAAAACATTTTTTTCAAATGCAACACGTATTGTTCCAAAGTCTTGTACAGAATCAATAAACAAACATTTATTTAAATAGTCTTTTTATTATTACATATTATTATGATTATTACATTATATGTATTATGGTTATTCTTCTTATTAATATTCATAATTTAAATAAAATAAAATGAAACATTTTCTGTAAAAAATGCTCATTAAATGTTCATGAAAATGTCAAAATGCACACACACACACTGTATGTATATGAATATTATATAGTGCTGTCAAACGATTAATCATGATTAATCGCATCCAAAATAAAAGTTTGAGTTTAGATAATATATGTGTGCACTGTGTATAATTACTATGTATATTTGAATACACACACACACATACATGTATGTATTTAAGAAATATATGCATGTATGTGTATTTATATAATTTATATTATACATAAGTATATATTTTTTTCTTAAATATATACATGCATGTGTGTATTTAAATCTACACAATAAATGTACACAGTACACACACGCATAGTATGTAAATGAAACCCCTCCTGTTTGAACCGCCCACTCCAAGCGGGACTCGAACCCGGGTCCGCCAGCAAGGAGGCTAAAGGCTGCAACCCCTAGCATCAGTTGCTAGAGCGTCTCTTGAGATCAGAGGAGTGAGGTTTACTCGCACAGCAACTAGCTGGCTTTTATTTAAACACACACTTGTATTTTGGGTTTGATAATACTTATTTAATTATTTATATTTTGAGGAAAAATATGACCCATTTCTTGACCATTCTGCCTACAATAATCTCTGATACAAGAAACACACACACACACACACACACACACACACACACACACACACACACACACACACACACACACACACACACACACACACACACACACACACACACACACACACACACACACACACACACACACACACACACACACACACACACACACACACACACATTGCTGCCCTTATATAAACAAATCTGTATGTTGACACACACCCTCTTCACACACTATCTGTGGTCTGAATGACAGTGTCAAGTGTCAAACTCCTGCAAACATGAGGAGGGATTTTCTGCCTCCTTGTGATTTTACTGCTTTAGATAATAGAAGAGAAAGAGAGAACATGTAAGATGTGAGAGTAAGCTAAATTCATGCATTTTTCAATAACTTCACATTGTGTTTTTTCTCATATTCTACTGTTGTAATGTTGCATTTTGGCCCTGAAGTCCATCAATAGTCATAATTGAGTTTTTAATGGCCATTTTCTAGTCTCTCTGATCCTTTAAACAAGCTTGTTTTGCTATACTGTGCCTTTAAGACTGTGTACCAGCCAGGATAGTTCAGGCGTCCTGTAACCTTTGACCAATTCCTGTCTATGACATTTTTTGGGATGAGAGCTTTTTACGCCGATTGCAAGTTGTGAATGAGTAAGTCTACACAGTACGTCAAACAGTTTTTCAAGATTAAGATTGATTTGTGCATTCTCAGAAGCATTTGCTCTCTCTTTAGCTTTACATTCAATGCTCCATTTCTCTTTTTCCGTTTCTGTCATTCCTTCTGCGGGCCGTGGCACTAGAACAACCCCTCATTATAAATGCATTAGTTTCTGTCTGTATGTCCACTTCCTGTCAGTCTTTTTTGCACTGATGCTCATGATGATGTGTTATGTGGAACATGATACGGGACAGAATCAGGGGTGATCGGTTGCAGCCTTTCGTGCATGTGTGATTTCAAGGCACACATCGCTGAAAGCGAACGAGCATGCAATTCTGTATAATCTTTTGATTCTTGCAGTGATATGGTGGATTTCTGAATATGAAACTGGAGAGCAGTCACGCAGTGCTTCCCATATGCTCCATAAGACACATGCACACATACATCTGTGTGCAGTAATCTCATGGGAACTTCCCGAGATATCCGAGACACATACTAATATCACGGATCATCTATGGAAGCTAAACTGGGGATTTCTGTCGTTTTCTGTCTGCCTCGCTCTTTCGCTTTCACACCCTCCTGGAGCTGTTGGTGAATTTGGAGCATAATGAGCCGTCCGCTGATGGATCGCTCTCACACATACACACACATACACAGTCTCGTTTTGTTTCTCATCGCTTTATTGGTTCTCATGTCGGACGATGGGATGACATGATGCAACTTCCCAAAGTTCCCCTCGAGGCCTAGGAGTTTCCCACAACACAAGCATCTGGCGTCCCGATAACCGCAAAGTTCACTTTCTCATTGGATATTCTTCAGTTAAATTTGGAATTAAAATTACTTTTACATGGCATTTGAACAGTGTGTGTACACGACCACTCTATAATAGTAATAATCCACCCAGTCCTCTCTTTTTTAAACCCATAAATCATAAGCAGTGTCTCAGAACAAGAAAGTATCCCAGGTCTCGGAAAGCGGATGCCCGGGACTCTAATATTGAGTCGGGTCTGCTTTATGAGCTCTCCCACTATTAGGAAAACAGCAAAGATCAAAGGAAGAGAAGACGAGGGGAGGGAAAACAAAACGATTACAACCACCATGTATTTCATTTTATTCCAGACCATTAATACTCCATTAGAGTCATCAAATGTGGTTGTACAGCACCCCGGGGACATCGCCAACTAAACATGACGATAACAGGGTTTTTGCTTCTCTTTCTCTTTCTCTTTATCTCTCTCTCTCTCTCGTTTTTATGGTTTCTCAAACTTTGGAACTTGGAGATGTTTCTGGAAACCAAAAAAATCGTAGTTCCACATAGGGGACCAGTATAAACACAACTAAAATAGCTACATGTATTGTGTGTGTATTTTTAGTGGGAGAGGGACAGGAACGGACCACTGTCATAATCCAATATGAAGGAAGACACAGCGTTTCGTTTAATTTGATTTGGCGGACATGTGGATTCCATTTTATCCGGGCGGAGGAGGACAGCTGGATATCAGTTTTTAATATATGGAATGCTTTGAGATGAGTTACATCATTGGCGTTTTTTAATCTAGTTAATTCGGTTTGATTGCTTTCGTAGGACAGGAGGGAATTGTTATGGATGGTGTGCCGCGAGAAAATGTCCTGCAGTCAAAGCTCGCGTCGTCTCTGGTGCTCCACAAATTGAGCTGTGTGTGGGGCATGTCTCCTTCTCATTTGTAATTATATGTCACTGAATCTGTCAGCAATACATTATGAGCCTTATGCTGCGTTCACACCATATACGAATAGAGCGTCAAAATCGTGTCTACCGCGTCTAGTTTGACGCGCGAACATTTTGAATCCATATAAATCGAGCATTTGAAGCGAAATAGGCGCGCGTTCAAGGCGCTCCAGGAGAAATATGTCATAAAACATCACTCTGCCTCTTTTCATTTTCATTAAAAATATATATTAAACATTAATAGCCACACAAATGTGGTCCAGGCAACTCCTACATTATCTTCACTGCATGTATATTTAAATATCCTTAAAAAAGAAAGTTATGAAACTTCTCTTTGCCCTCAGTCAAAACGATTTGGCAGACAACAAATTATAGATTCATGACACCAAAGATCGGCCATTAGATCTACACAAGACAACAACTACAGGACATCAGAGCCAGCGGCAAACGTCAGAAGGACTCGCCGAGGAAAGGCTGCTCTCGCCGGGGTTAATGAGCGCTGAGCGCCCGGTGAACGCCTGGATCTCACAACTCCAAAAACACAAGATTTTTTTTTTAAATAGGCGCTCTCTTTATAAATAAACCACAGATTTGAGCTTTAAACAACTACATTCCCACCTGAAAAAGTCTTAAAACAGGACCTCCCTACGTCCGCACCTGGCGGCCATCTTGTCACAGTCAGCTCGCTCGTAACATTGTGTTTTAATGGTGCATGTACTTTTTAAATAACCATAACCTGCTCAATTTTCTACCGATTTTCAAACTGTTTGGTTTGTTATAAACATCAGAGATGTAGTAATGACACTGCATACTTATGCATAATTATTCATAATTTTTTCAAGCATCCAGAATTATAGCCACGTTAATAACGTTTGTAAGAAACCAAACCATTTGTAAATCCGTCAAGATTTCAGCGAGATGAGAGTATTTGTGTTCGTGCAGATCACTCGCCTTACATCAGGCACCACAGAGCCCGCCGGAAAGCTTGCCTGTGACAAGATGGCTGCCGGTGATGACGTTAGAGACTCCGCCGTAAGACATCTAGCCTTTATTATGGATATCTATGGTCAGAAGCGTAAAGGGGCACAGCACCACCTTGTGTACCGGGAGCACCATCTACTGAATTTGCACCTTCACTCGGCGCATCGCCTGTGTAAATCGATTGGGTGTGAACAAAAAGACGCGCCGAAAATCCCTAGAAAAACGCAGACGATAAGCACGCCATAATCGTCCCGGTGTGCACAGGCCTTTAGGCCCTGTTTACACCTGGTATAAAGATGTGTTTTGGTCGATCGAATCACAAATGGACGACGCTAAATACAGATGTAAACGGGGTCTAAAACGTTTTGAGCTTGTCCACTTTCGACCACTTCCAGAGGTAGTTGAAAACACATCCAACCGGGTTGTTTTCATAGTGTAAACGCTCATGTGGTCGAATGTGTTCAAACAGCCACAAAAGACCACCTGCTCTCCGCCTACTGACCTAAAGCCGAAGCATTATGGGACGCTCACTAGCCAGACAGGATTTAAACTTTGACTAGAGTCCCAAGTTTGGTTTGAAGATGAAAAACGAAAGCTTCTGCTCTCTGTATGTTTTTCTGTTTTCTCAGAGTGTGTTCATATGTAAATTGCGTGCGCTTTATTTAGTCCTTTAGATCGAACGATCTGAAGAAGCCCATACATTTACTTACATTAAGAAATCAGGACAGAAGTGGTTGAAAGTGGACAAAAGAGACGGATTAAAACACCAGGTGTGAACGGGAATGAGTCTCCCTCGTCTACTTGAGATCCGATTGACCAAAACGCATCTTAATACCAGGTGTAAACAGGGCCTTAAGTGTGTCATATCATACACGCAATAATAAAACCCAAATAACTTTCTTTCTTTTGACAAAAAACTTTTTTGTCTATATATGAATGTCAATAAAATCCAATGTTGTTGGGCCATCAACATACCCTACATTATCTTCCCAGCATAGATGGCAACATCCAAAATCCTTGTCCTTGTGGGGACATTTTTGGTCTTCATGAGGAAAACAGCTTATAAATCTAAGTGATGTTTTTTGAAAATGTAAAAATGCCTGTAGTTTTGTGTGATGGGTAGGTTTAGGGGTAGTGTTAGTGTAAACGGAGAGAATATACAGTTTGTACAGTATAAAAAACATTACGCCTATGGAAAGTCCCCATAAAACATGGAAACCAAAAAGAAAGACATACAGGTTTGAGAGTGTGTAAATGATATGGGTGTAACAATACACCAAAGGCTTTAGATATACAAAGACGGTGCACTCATATTACTATGAATGGAAGTGGAATGCGCAATATGGCGGAATAAGTCCCGCCTTCTAAATCAAAGAGCCAATCGCCAGTTGGTAAAGTCATTGCATCACTTCAGCTGCCATTAGAAGCTCCGGTTGCAATAGAAACTGTCATTGTTCTGTTTGGTTAATTATTACTTCTAAGACTTATGATAAACAAAAAGTGCTGTTCATTAAAATACTACATTTGGAATTACATCAGGAATGGACTTGGTGTATTCATAATTGCCTTAGTTAAAAATATAGAATTATGTTAGACACATATGCCTCTATCCACAATACACATTATTGCATTTTGTTTTTTGGTATTTGTGAAATGATATGCACTAATTAGGCATAACATTATGACCAGGTGAAGTGAATAACACTGATTATCTCTTCATCACGGCACCTGTTAGTGGGTGGGATATATATGGCAGCAACTGAACATTTTGTCCTCAAAGTTGATGTGTTAGAAGCAGGAAAAATGGGCAAGCGTAAGGATTTGAGTGAGTTTGACAAGGGCCAAATTGTGATGGCTAGAAGACTGAGTCAGAGCATCTCCAAAACTGCAGCTCTTGTGGGGTGTTCCCGGTCTGCAGTGGTCAGTGTCTATCAAAAGTGCTCCAAGGAAGGAACAGTGGAGAACCGGCGACAGGGTCATGGGCGGCCACGGCTCATTGATGCATGTGGGGAGCGAAGGCTGGCCCGTGTGGTCCGATCAAACAGACGAGCTCCTGGAGCTCAAACTGCTCAAGAAGTTAATGCTGGTTCTGATAGAAAGGTGTCAGAAAACACAGTGCATCGCAGTTTGTTGCGTATGGGGCGGCATAGCCGCAGACCTCGACGGGTCAGGGCTGTTTTGGCAGCAAAAGGGGGACCAACACAATATTCGGTCATAATGTTATGCCTGACCAGTGTATTGTTACATTAGTAAATTATTTTTGGTGAACTATCATGAAAATAAAGTATACTATGATTCTTGAAAAGTGGCGCGGAGGCAGTGAAATCACTCAGCTCTCAGCACATTGTTCAGAATGACTCCCATGAGCCAGTTTGGCACGAGAAGCAAGACTTTGGGCTCCACTGAGGATCAGAGCGTGTGGTTCTCTGTCTCTCTCTCGCACACACACACACACACACACAGGCACAATACAATTATGAATACATAAGTCTTGGTTTTGGCTTGACTGAAACAGTGTGCAGTCCCAGTATTATCCTTCCCTTTGGATCTAGATCTTGTCTGGAGGCTTTGACATGAGGAGAGTGGTTATGAGACGTCGTGCCTGCTAGCGTGTGCTCATCAGTGAGCGGAAAACTACAGTCTTCAAGAGTTTCTGGACGGGTTCTGATGACACATCTTGAGTTGTGCACTGTTAGACAGTTGGTGCATTAGATGTTGCATGCTTTCATGTGCTGTGTGTCAGGGTTGTGTGACATTCAGAATTGAATTGAGATTATCCGACTCTATTCCTTAATTTGAATTGTGGTAGAAAACATGAATTTGAATATTAAGTAGAATTAAAATTAATTGAAATTCACATAACTGTTGCTAGAAAAACTTTAACATTTTTAAAAATGTTTGGATGGATGGATGGACAGAACGATAGAACGATAGATAGATAGATAGATAGATAGATAGATAGATAGATAGATAGATAGATAGATAGATAGATAGATAGATAGATAGATAGATAGATAGATAGATAGATAGATAGATAGATAGATAGATAGATAGATAGATAGATAGATAGATAGATAGATAGATAGATAGATAGATAGATAGATCGAACGATGGATGGATGGATGTACATAACGATAGAACAATAGATGGATGGATGGATGGATGGATAGATAGATAGATAGATAGATAGATAGATAGATAGATAGATAGATAGATAGATAGATAGATAGATAGATAGATAGATAGATAGATAGATAGATAGATAGATAGATAGATAGATAGATGGATGGATGGATGGATGGATGGATGGATGGATGGATGGATGGATGGATGGATGGATGGATGGATGGATGGACAGAACGATAGATAGATAGATAGATAGATAGATAGATAGATAGATAGATAGATAGATAGATAGATAGATAGATGATAGATAGATAGATAGATAGATAGATAGATAGATAGATAGATAGATAGATAGATAGATAGATAGATAGATAGATAGATAGATAGATAGATAGATAGATAGATAGATAGATAGATAGATAGATAGATCGAACGATGGATGGATGGATGTACATAACGATAGAACAATAGATGGATGGATGGATAGATAGATAGATAGATAGATAGATAGATAGATA
>NC_137117.1:12259544-12267044 GCF_949357685.1 Gobio gobio | reverse complement strand
TAACTATCTTCAAGTCATTGATTAGCATTTTCTGTCATGATAATCTCACCCCCTTTGTTGTGTGTTCCCGGGGGGCGGGGTTTATGTATTTCTCGCTGGAGGAAGCTTGTGTAGTCCCTACCAGCCGTTTGTTGTAGTCCTTAAAAAGCAATTCTGTAAAAGAAAATATCTCTCTTTGCGTTGAACTTTGGGCGTTGTAACTTTTCAGATGTTGTTTGTGCTCAAACAGCAACATTACACACAAAGTGAAATCATAATCAACCGCCCCTTTAATAAAAGATACAACAAAACAAATTGTTAAATTTTTACAGGAATTTACATGTTAAATTCTAAAAATACGTTACATTACCTTTACTTCTAATAAAATGTAACACATTTTGTTTCATTATTGCTTTTAATAACTAGGTTACAGGTAATATAAATAACCGGTGCAGAGTGGTATAGTGCAAATTCGAAAAGTAACGTTACGTTATTGTTACTCTTATTAAAAAGTGACTAAATTTGAGCAATTGTTTTACAGGAAGTCACGTAACATTCTGAGGTGATACTGTGTAAATTCTACAAAATACCATGTTTCCGTTACCATTACTTCTAAAAAAAAAGTAACACATTTGGTTTCATTGTTGTTTTTGTATAGAAATAATGTAGCCAATTCTTGTCAGAATATGAGTCTGTTCCGTTGGGCTGTGATTATGGGGCGTGTTTCAACCGAACCAGGAAAGACCTCGATTGGATAGACCTACAACCAATCAGAGCAACGGAGCGACGCATAACGTTAGTTGTCAAATGTCATGGATGTTTTTCCATGTCCGCGGGTTGAAGCGACCCCAATTATGAAATATTTAGACCCAGGAATGTGAATTTTAGCAGGCAGCCCTGCCAAAAAACCCCCACATATTTTACCCCCCAAACGCCATTTTTTCCGGAGAACCCCCCCAGCAATTGGGTTGTTTTAACCCAGTGAAGAGGTCGTTTTAACACAGCGGTTGGGTTAAATGTTTGCTTAAAACAACCCAATTGCTGGGTTAGTCCATTTTCAACCCAACTTGGGTTCTTTTTAACCCAGCATTTTTTAGAGTGTTTTAGGGTGGAGCTGCGGTGGGCAAGTGATAACCAGTAGCCGTGGCTTTGGGAGTGGCCTCGTTGGGCAGCGAAGCAAGTGCATTCTGGGAGTTGTTGTCTTTCACCCACGTGAGACAAAAATACATTTTCTGTCTTTTCTCAGTCTAGAAGGCACCAAATTCAAAAATAATTTCACATTTCTACTACATACATGACACAGTTTAAATACACATTCATCCTCCCAGCGCTGAAGTGCCCCTTTAAGGATACACGGAGTACTTACCGACACGATCATCATTTCTGAGAGAAATAGTGAAGGTGAATGCATACACGAACAAGATCTCCGTTTAGCATTAGAACGAATTCAACCCAAGCGTTCTTTGGTGACGTGGATGATTACGTTACTGTTGATCATCTGTCCATCATCGTATAAAGCCCGCCCTGACAATTTGATTGGTCCGAACAGCTCTGGTTCGAGCATAGTTCATAGTTGCTCCACAACGGATCAAGTCCAGACCGAACTTCTCGACCTCAAATGTTGTGGGCGGGGCTAAGTTCGGCTGGCATCCAGGCTAGAAATAATAGACCCTTTTCATAGACTGTAATATCGTAAATCCTGCAACGTTTTTTGTATTTAATTTTTTTTAATATATATATATGTATGTACATTTATAACACTAATACTTTGTATTTTATTACTTTTGTATCAAATTACAATAAAAAAGTTACCGCTGCTTTGAGGGTGTGTAGTAATAGCGTCTATGGGAGTGATGGTAAAAATTAACATATTTCTCTCTTTTCACTGCCGTTATCAATCTCCCTCTATTTTTTCCCTCTTGTTGAAAGTTGTGAAATCACTACTGTGGCGTTTTTCTTTTACTATGTGGGCAAATGGGCACACAAAAAAAAAAAATTTAATGTATTCTCTCATTCACAGCTATGATATTTAACCCACCTATGACGACTTCCGCTCTGAGAAACCCGGTAATGTGAAAAGGGTCTCTGGGTAACTAAATTAGTTTGGAGTAAATTCAAAAAGTTATGTCACATTTTTGTTGTTTCTACTAAAACGTAGCAAAATTTGTGCCATTATTGTTTTATTTTTACAGGAAGTAACGTTACACAAAAATAACATGTTGAATTAATGTTGTCTAATAAAACGTAACAGATTTTGTTTCATTGTTGTTTTTGTATAAACGTAACAAGTTACTGTAAATACTCTGGTATTATGGTATAAATTCTACATATATTTGCATTCATTCATTTAGCAGACATTTTAATCCAAAGCAATTTATGAGGAATGCGATCTTACTTGAGAAGTACTAAAAAGTATATGATTATGTTTTCGTTACTCCTAATAAAATCCACAATTATATATTAAGGTAATAACTGTAAAAGAGATGTTTCAGAACATAAATGAGTTCACACATGTATTTTGCTCGTGGGCGACGTGTGTCCTAATGAAACCCACGCCCCTGTTCCCAGATGTTCCCATAGGGAGGTTTTGTTTGGGTTCTGGGAATAATACTGTCCCTGAATTACTACTAAATAAACCCACACACTGACTCCTCACAGATTCTCACACATTTCTGAATGCGTTTCCAGCACTAGGAAAGCCCCTCGACTGTCAGCACCACAGACGGCTCGTGTTGTTGTGCGAGACAGAAAGAGAGAGAGAGAGAGTTTAGAAGGAGAGTTGGCAGGACAGGCATCCCTAAACAAAAGGGGGGTGGAGAGGAGCGTGTGGTTGTGCAAGTTTAATTCAAAGCAGGTTTGCGCGGCCGATGTTGCAACCGTCTGTATTCGGCCTCTGGTTCTCTCTCTCTCTGGCGAGCGGTCGAGCGGCGGGCGGCCCGAGGAGAAAGACGTGTGAGCGCTGACGTTTGGGCCGTGTCTCAGGGGGATTTCAGTTGTTTATTCCCAGGGACGGAGGGTGTAATTATATGCCATAGAAACACATTCATTAATAATGCGAAAGGGATTTATAAAGAAGTCACCAGAGCTCATCTTAAACAGTAGAGATGCTGTATTTGACCTTAGATTGTGTAGCACCTGATCAAACATTTAAAATACATCTTTATTATCATTTTTGGTGGTCAAAAAACACTCTGATTGGTCAGATGGCTCAGTCTGTTGTGATTGGTCTACTCTGCTCTGATTGGTCAGATGGCTCAGTCTGTTGTGATTGGTCTACTCTGCTCTGATTGGTCAGATGGCTCAGTCTGTTGTGATTGGTCTACTCTGCTCTGATTGGTCAGATGGCTCAGTCTGTTGTGATTGGTCCACTCTGCTCTGATTGGTCAGATAACTCAGTCTGTTGTGATTGGTCTACTTTGCTCTGATTGGTCAGATGGCTCAGTCTGTTGTGATTTGTCTACTCTGCTCTGATTGGTCAGATGGCTCAGTCTGTTGTGATTGGTCTACTCTGCTCTGATTGGTCAGATGGCTCAGTCTGTTGTGATTGGTCTACTCTGCTCTGATTGGTCAGATGGCTCAGTCTGTTGTGATTGGTCCACTCTGCTCTGATTGGTCAGATGGCTCAGTCTGTTGTGATTGGTCTACTCTGCTCTGATTGGTCAGATGGCCCAGTCTGTTGTGATTGGTCCACTCTGCTCTGATTGGTCATATGGCTCAGTCTGTTGTGATTGGTCTACTCTGCTCTGATTGGTCAGATGGCCCAGTCTGTTGTGATTGGTCTACTCTGCTCTGATTGGTCAGATGGCCCAGTCTGTTGTGATTGGTCTACTCTGCTCTGATTGGTCAGATGACCCAGTCTGTTGTGATTGGTCTACTCTGATCTGATTGGTCAGATGGCCCAGTCTGTTGTGATTGGTCTACTCTGCTCTGATTGGTCATATGGCTCAGTCTGTTGTGATTGATCTACTCTGCTCTGATTGGTAAGATGGCTCAGTCTGTTGTGATTGATCTACTCTGATCTGATTGGTCAGATGGCCCAGTCTGTTGTGATTGGTCTACTCTGATCTGATTGGTCAGATGACCCAGTCTGTTGTGATTGGTCTACTCTGCTCTGATTGGTCATATGGCTCAGTCTGTTGTGATTGATCTACTCTGATCTGATTGGTCAGATGGCCCAGTCTGTTGTGATTGGTCTACTCTGATCTGATTGGTCAGATGGCCCAGTCTGTTGTGATTGGTCTACTCTGCTCTGATTGGTCACATGGCTCAGTCTGTTGTGATTGGTCCACTCAGCTCTGATTGGTCATATGGCTCAGTCTGTTGTGATTGGTCCACTCTGCTCTGATTGGTCAGATGGCTCAGTCTGTTGTGATTGGTCTACTCTGCTCTGATTGGTCAGATGGCTCAGTCTGTTGTGATTGGTCTACTCTGCTCTGATTGGTCATATGGCCCAGTCTGTTGTGATTGGTCCACTCTGCTCTGATTGGTCAGATGGCTCAGTCTGTTGTGATTGGTCTACTCTGCTCTGATTGGTCAGATGGCCCAGTCTGTTGTGATTGGTCCACTCTGCTCTGATTGGTCATATGGCTCAGTCTGTTGTGATTGGTCCACTCTGCTCTGATTGGTCAGATGGCCCAGTCTGTTGTGATTGGTCCACTCTGCTCTGATTGGTCATATAGCTCAGTCTGTTGTGATTGGTCTACTCTGCTCTGATTGGTCATATGGCTCAGTCTGTTGTGATTGGTCTACTCTGCTCTGATTGGTCAGATGGCTCAGTCTGTTGTGATTGGTCTACTCTGCTCTGATTGGTCAGATGGCTCAGTCTGTTGGGATTGGTCTGCTCTGCTCTGATTGGTCAGATGGCCCAGTCTGTTGTGATTGGTCTACTCTGCTCTGATTGGTCAGATGGCCCAGTCTGTTGTGATTGGTCTACTCTGCTCTGATTGGTCATATGGTCCATTATGTTGTGATTGGTCGACCATTACAGGGCGTGTCAGAAACCAAAGACTCATGACCATATCTAAATTTCAGCTTCACTTGATACAAACAGTAACGGTGGCATCATTTTACCGTATCAATTCCAGTGTGAGTCCTCATCCTTTTAAAGTGCAGCAAAGAGGATTTGCTTTGGAGGTACAGAAAATGGCGTCTTCTCAACACGTCGACACACAAACCACTGTCTCCAGTGTTTGAAGGTTAAAGTAGATGTTGTTTGCAGGCAGCCAATGAAGACCATAGACTGGCATTATGCAAATGTGTTACATTGTTACTTAGATACTATATGAAACAGGAAGTGAGACTGGAATTACAGACGACTCGTTTCAGCAGTTCAGAATCTATTCTTTCCTTTAGGAGACAATAACTTTATTTATCTGCACTTTGATCTGTGAAGACCTTTTACATTCACAAACAGCTGTTTTACACACAACATGAAAGTAATATTCGAATAAGCATAATAGAGGCGCTTTTCGTCAGCGATTAAAGTAAAGTATCTGTAAAAAATATTATTCTGTTTGTTTGACCAGCCAGACACACTTTACATTAGTAGGTCAATGTGATTTTGATATTCATATCAATCTGAAACTAGGTTGCGATTTGAATAAGTGCGTAATGAAACAACTCGCTTTTGTTGGAATCTGCTGATTTTCCCTCCTTTTCCAATAAATCTCTTGTTTCATCTCCTCTCATGTTTCTGTCTTCCCGGTCCCCCCGTCCTTTCATAACTGAGAGTGTGTGAGTGTAAGTGTGGGAGAATGCAACCGAAAGTGGCCTCGGGCTAAAGGGGGGCGTGGGGTCCCATCTGTCCCGCACAGATGGCTGATGTGTTGGGTTAGCAGAGCAGTTCAACCTGCCTGTCTCTGGGTCGTCTGTCATGTCTGATCTGAACTGGGTCTGGTCTGGAATCGGAGGGTCTAATCTGATCTACGAAGGCCTGAGGTCTGGAAGGAGCGTGTAAGAAGTGTGATAGTGTCATTGTAATCACTTGAAAGCAGTCTTAGGAAGTGTAGCACAGGTTTTACATAATCCCATTACCTCACTACCTGTTTATTTGTTCGCTCATTGACTTTGTTTGCATGTTTCCACTGAACGAGTGAACAAGTCACATCAAGTCGATAACTTAAAACACTGTTTGACTGAAGGGCGAATAAAATTTCACCGTCTGTCAGGAGCTTCCTAGATGCGTGATTTGTGTGTAATGCTGTTGACATTGGGTCCCGGCCAGAACAACGACTGGAACTGGTGCAGAAAAACTCGGAGAATTGGACTGCAAGCGAAACCGATAAACAGATATGGGATGGGGGATATAAGGGCCTCCCCCAAAACAATGACCTACCTCAGCCCATTGCTCTATATATCCTCCCCTCGGCCCCTCAGCGGGCGGATTACAGTAATAAGCACCTTACAGTTTGATGAGGGGTTGAGGAGGGCTCCTGTGGTCACCATTCACTTCTACAGTGAGCATATGACCTAGTTCAGTCACAACAGACTCTATTATCATAGAGGATCTTACACTGGGGGGGTTAGGGGGTCTGAAGAAAATGTAACATTTTATATGATTTTATATATGATTTTCAATATCGTATAATATTATAGTATAATTAATACTCTACTTATAATATATATATATATATATATATATATATATATATATATATATATATATATATATATATATATATATATATATAAATATAAATATAAATATAAATATATATATATATATAAATATAAATATAAATATATATATATATATAAATATAAATATATATATATATATATATATATATATATATATATATATATATATATATATATATATATATATATATATATATATATATATATATATATATACACACACACACACACACACATTTATTTATTTGGTGTCTAAGATGTCTAAATATCATCATATTTAGATAAATAAATATATAATATATAATTCATACATGTTAATATAATACAATTATTTTAATATATAATTCATACATGTTAATTGAATAAAACAAATATAATATAAAATTCATACATGTTAATAGAATTTATATCTATAATATAAATATTTTCTATAAAAGAATTATGTTTTATATATTATAATTCTAATACATTTTATTTTATTATAGATATACATTTTAGTGTTGTTGAAGTTTACAAGTTAACAAGTTAACAAGTTAAGATGTAAAAATTAACAGTATTTATTTTGGGGGGAAATTATATATATATGTAGATTTATAAAATTTAGATTTTCTATTAATATTGATTTTTTTAAATTATATATATTTTGTATAATAATTTATATTTTATTTATATATATATATATATATATATATATTTAATAAGTAGAATATTATTTATATTAAATTTATGTAAGGATAAAAATTCATGAATATATATTTTCATTCTATTTATTAAATTTGTATTATATATATATATATAGATAGAGAGAGAGAGAGAGAGAGAGAGAGAGAGAGAGAGAGAGAGAGACAATACAAATGTAATAAATAGAATGATATTTTAATA
>NC_137117.1:12244544-12254544 GCF_949357685.1 Gobio gobio | reverse complement strand
TGTGATTAATCGATCTGACAGCACACAAAAAAATGATAACTTTAACTGTCAAATCGATTAATTGTGATTAATCGCATCTAACATAAATGTTTTAAATATATAATAAGTGTGTGTGTCTCTGTGTGTGTGTGTGTGTGTGTGTGTGTGTGTGTGTGTGTGTGTGTGTGTGTGTGTGTGTGTGTGTGTGTGTGTGTGTATATATATATACACTCTAAATATATATAACCCAGCAATTTGTTTTAACCCAGCAATTGGGTTGTTTTAACCCAGTGAATGGGTCGTTTTAACCCAGCGGTTGGGTTAAATGTTTGCTTAAAACAATTAGTCCATTTTCAACCCAACTTGTGTTTTTAACCCAGTATTTTTTAGAGCGTACACATTTATGTTAAATGTGATTAATGATTTATCGATTTGGCAGTTAAAGTCATAAAAAATGTTCTGTGCTGTTGAATTGATTAATCGAATCTAACATATATATTATATATACACACACACATTTGTGATTAATTGCGATTAATTGATTTGACAGCACAAAGAAATTGTAAAACTTTAACTGTTAACTCAATTAATTGCGATTAATACCATCTAACATAACATAAGTTTTGAATATATATCAAATGTGTGTGTATGTGTGTGTATATAAACATTTATGTTGGATGCGATTAATTGTGATTAATCGATTTGACAGCACTAGTTTGTTGTGTTTTGTTAAACTTTTCCCCCAAATATGTTTAAATAGTTTTAATTCAATAGAAATTTGTATTATTATTATTTTGTTAAACTAATTGAATGTATGTTGCTTTGGCAACTAGCTGAAATAAAGTCATTTCACATTTTTTTATATTTTATTTTATTTTTAGTTAATGTTTATTTTATTACAGCAAAAATAACAAAAAAAATATTTTTTTTTTGCCTTTAGTTTTAGTTACCTATAATAACCCTGCTCTGTTCGAGCATCTAAAGAGGTTTATATAAAAACATAAAGACAGTTTCTGTTCTGGAAGGACTTGCTTTCAACATAAAGAGGTTTATAGTAAATTCTTTTGATGCATGTTTTTGGGACTAATTTGGTTTTGGGGTTAAAAAAAAAGCATGAAGGGTGATGGATTTTTATGTTGAAATACTTTGTCCTTTTCCAAACTAATATGCAATCATTAAAAAACAACAACAATAACAACTGATTTTTCAGCATTTAATGCATTGTTTGCGTCTTTTAATCTTTATATCAGATAAGGATGCACTTACTCCATGAAATCTATAATCTAGAAGACTGATGTCTTTACCTTTTGTGTTGACATCTGCATGAGTAAATGACTAAGGTCAGCACCTGAGAACTGCACGGCTAATAGCAATATCCCACGCTTCCTAACTCTCCATGTCCACTCACATTCCTCTTTCATGCCTGCGGGCGCCGATCATTCCCTGACCCGTCATTAGCTGAGGCCCTAAACCAGTTAAAGGGCTTTAGCTGCAGTTTACGGCTCAGTCAGAGCCCTGTGTTACTTCTAGACGTCATTGATTGTGTTTATGTCAGTTGATTAGATTAGCATTAGCGAGGTGTGTTTATAAGAGTCTTGCAGGGAGGTTAGTATAACTGGCCTAATGACTTTATTGAGGATCTTTACAGCACTGATGGCTATTTACTCAGCCGCTGCTGGAGAGGGAGAGAGATAGAAGAGCTTTAATGTGCAAACTGCATTATAAATCAATCAGGGAGGAATTTTAAAACGAGGGTGTCCACCGGGTTATGTTAGTATGTGGTTGTATGCGAGCAAGTATACACTTATTTTTAGTTCTGAAGACATTGTGTGTAGTTTTGAGCATTGTTTTTTCGACATTATACAATTGTTTTTATTTTATACCAAAATGCCTGTGTTCTCAGAGTATTTGTGCAGGTTTTCAGGATCTCTGTCTTTGCAAATAATTGATTTTAATTTTTAACTTCAGTTACTTTTATTTTTTTTTACTTTAATAATTTTTTTAATTTGTTTTACACTCTAAAAAAAAAGGCTCTAAATCATAGGGGAACCTTTTTTAGTGCTATATAGCACCAATTTTGGTGCTTCAGTGGTTCTTCAGCGGTTCTTCAGAGGTGCTATATAGCACCTTAGTCAAAGAACCGGTGAAGAACCTCTGAAGAACCGCTGAAGAACCACTGAAGCACCAAAATTGGTGCTATATAGCACTAAAAAAGGTTCCCCTATGATTACGAGCCAAGAACCATTTTTGGTGCAATATAGAACCTTTTTTTTTTTAGAGTGTACTTCATTGAATCATTATTTTAATCATTGTAATAGTGTTGTAATAGTAAATTTGTATTATTTTTAGTTTTTAATTCAAATTTAAAATTTTGTTCATTTGAATTTCTATCTGTAATTTTAATAATTTTAATTTGTTAATTTTAATTTAATTTTAATTTCTATCTTTAATTTTAATAATTTTATAGATTTGAATTTGCTTTTTTTATTTTTAACATTTTAATCATTTTAATTTTTAAAATACATTTTAGTTTAATTTAACTTAATGTATACCATTTTTATTTTGAATTGTAATCATTTTAAATGTAACTATAATTTTAATTTATTTTATTTTTTAACTTTAATTTAATCTTAATTTAGTTATAAACCATTTTTATTTTTAATAATTGTAATTTAATAATTTTTTTTTAATATTATTTAATAAAAATGATTTATCTCATTTAAAAAATATTTTTTATAATTTTTATTCTAACAATTGCAATAATTTATTAATTTTAATAATTTACTTTTTTTTTTTTTAGTTATTTTCAATAATTTTAAAATAATTGAATTCATTTGTTTAGTTTAATTTAACTTAAGTTATACCATTGTTGAATGCTTTATTTTTGGCAGGTTTCTGTCATTCAAAAACACTAAAATGAGAAAATATCTTAAGCTTAGCAAAATTGTATTACATTTTTAAGTACAATTAAATGTCGACACTTTTTACTTTGAGTATTTAGTATTTGTATAAATAATTTTAGAAGTATTTTTTTTGGGATGTGGGCATTTAATCAAGCCAAATCTTTAGCCTGCTATCTGTACTTTAACCTAAGTAAAATTTCTCAGTACTTACACTCCTGATTATGACTGGTATTTTCTATGCAATCAGATTTTGGATGGATGTAAAAAAAACCAAAAACCTTTTTCATTTTGAAGTTGAAAGACTAAAATGCTATAGACAGCAGAAAACATACTCAAATGAGCTTTTGTTTTATTTACAACTTTTCTTGTAGTTGTAGTTGCAGTCAGAATGTGTGTCTGTCCTCAGATGTTGACAGTGAGGCACATGTTCAGCGCTCAGCCTCTGACAGCCAAACACTGCCTTTGTCTTTCTCTCATGTGTTAGAGTGGCTTAACATAATCACGGATGCTTAGAGGGGAAATTGTGAGACGCTACACACGCTTGTAATATTGCTGATGGCAGAATTTGGAAGAGCCTCTCCCCCTCCCTTCCCGCACGTTCCCACCCAGCATGTTCCCCTATTGGAGGTCCCGACTTTCCCTGCACTGTCTCCATGGGAACAAATGACTACTCCCCTCGTCTCGCGGCATGTGCGCGCGTGGCTCTCCTCTGTAATCTCTGCCTCCCGCCGGGAGCATCTCCGGATGAGGCGCTTTCAGCTCGACAACAAGCAGACGTCCTCATGTCGACGGGATGACTTTACACCACACACTCAGGGAATGAGCCAGGAGGATGAGTTAACAGTTTTGTGGAAATTTCTGTAGCGCGCACAACCACCCAGGGGGGAAATTCATTGTTGAGAAGTTTCTCTATATATTCTCAGTTAGGTTTTTTTTCTTAAAACTCCTTTATAGAGAAAGACAGTAAGAATATAGAATGCACGGATCCAGTATATCGTTACACACACGTTTTCTTTCTCAACTGTTGACATTCACTTAAAGGTGCACTATGTAATATTTTTTCAGCAAAATATCCAAAAACCACTTGGTCAGTGTTATATATCTTGTTCAGTTGAGTACTTACAATATCCCAAATGTTTCCAACTATTTGTAAATCGTGAGAAATTGCTATTTTACCTAAGGAACCGGGACGTGTGAGGGAGTCGCCTGTCGATTGCGTCAGATCTGCGTTATCCTCAGTTTCCAGTTTTATTTTGCAGAAATGCTTTACTCTCACTGCAGTGTGAACAAGTGTCATAGTAAGCCGCCGAGCAAACACTCAGAGTAACGTCATAACATCATTAACACACTCAGATTTGTCTAATATGATAAACAGAGCTGCGTTACCTCATACTCATGACCGGAAAAGTGGAAGTAGCGCCGGCGACTGTCACATAATAAAAGTCCCGCTGCTCGCGAGGCGTGTGTTGCGTTCATCTTATTAACAATCGCTCCAGCGGCCTTGCTCAGCTCCTGCTCTGCTTCATACTACAGTAACATTAATAATCACATCCATGAATATGATTTCTGCCCGAGTCCTATCCCAATTGAACAGGCGACCTCTAGAGGACGGAAAAGTTACATAGTGCAGCTTTAAGACAAAACTGACTGTGTTTATGACGATATTTTGACCTAATTTTGTGTATTTGTGTTGTTCAAGTGCAAGAAGATGCGAAACACAACTCAATTTAGTACAAATTTTCCTTTTTACGTTTTTGCATTGCAACAGTATTTTCATGACAATTAATTTCCTCACCCAAAGTATTATTTATATATTCATATATTATATAATTAAATATAAAAATACAACTGTTGATTGTTAGTTCATGCTAGCTCTGGTCTATTAAATAATATCAACAGATACAGCTTTTGATTTTAATAATGCATTAGCAATTATAATAAAAGTTTAGAACTCATAATTAATGAAATCTGTACTTAATTAAACTCATAATTAATTTCGTTCATTCATGTAAACCAATGGGTTCTTATTGTAAAGTGTTACCAATAAGTTTAGTTGCATGTGAGAAACTTGATATTGTGCAACACATTTTGTGAACATTGTGCTCTTTGTGTTCTCTGTAATCTCTTTTTGGGGGTCACAGTCTCTTTGTGTCACATTCTTGTAATCTGCTCTGGCTTTCTGTGCTTTCCCAGACCCAGACAGACTGGTCTCATTAACATTAGCATCACACACACACACACACACACACACACACACACACACACACACACACACACACACAAATACACTTACTCTATAGGTCACAATGGCGTCTGCTGTATTTTGGGGCACCATGTGACTGAGCATTAGGGTTATCATTTGAATTCTAGCGATTTCGATTCTTATCGGTTCCTAGATATCATTCACATTTATTCTAAGTCTTATTGCAAAGCATTTCATTGTGGCTAAATACCATGAACAAAAATCAACAGGCTAAAGAACACTTACGCAAAGAACTTTTAAAAAATACCAGAGAAAAAACAACTAGCCAACTAATATAAAAACATAGCATTATTAAAGACAATTAAATAAGAACAAATAAACAAATAAGCAATTGCACAAATAAATACAACTGAGCAAAGAAACAAATGAAATAAGCAGTGTTTTAAGATTTTCAGGTTGGTCTATCCTGGTACCGAAACTGTGAAATAACTGCACTTTATAAATAAAATATACATTACAAAAGTTACAAAAGATATTCAGCTGCTGTCACTTTAAGAGCTAATGCATGGATCCAATATACTGTTACACACACCTTTTATTTCTCAACTGTTGACATTCACTTAAGACAAAACCGTGTTTTTGACGATATTTTGACATGATTTTGCGTGTATTTGTCTGTTCAAGCTCAAGAAGACGCGAAAGTCAACTCAATTCAGTATTCGTGCACTATATGAGAGGTGAATCTTCTTGCGCTTGAATGGTTTAAAATCAGAAGGGTGAATCTCATGAATACGTCCAGGTCATAAATATTTTATTTTATTTTATTTTATTTTATTTTATTTATTTTATTTTATTTTATTTTATTTTATTTTATTTTATTTTATTTTATTTTATTTTATTTATTTTATTTTATTTTATTTTATTTTATTTTATTTATTTTATTTTATTTTATTTTATTTTATTTTATTTTATTTTATTTTATTTTATTTTATTTTATTTTATTTTATTTTATTTTATTTTATTTTATTTTATTTTATTTTATTTTATTGATTTTTATTTTATTTTATTTTATTTTATTTTATTTATTATTTTATTTATTTTATTTTATTGTTTTTTATTGTTTTTTATTATTATTATTATTATTATTATTTTTTTTTTTTTTTTTATATCACAGGAATGAGAATTTGATTCGGAAATGTTATTATATTTTATTATTTGCATTGTGAGGAAAAACAATTTCCCTCCCGAATGTACAATTCTCATGAGATTGACCCTACTCATGGAATCTTCCGCTGCACCTCCACATGACCCCGTGTGCAGCAAGCCTTTTAGTGAAAGAACAGAAATGGCTTTTCAGAAGGACCTGCTGCCTTTCTTGTGACACAGTTTGTAATGTAATCAGCATAACCCATTTGAATGGGATGCTTCCAAGGAGCTTTAATAATCACTCGTGCTTTGTTTTGGGGATTTTTAGATCTCAAATCCACAGAACGAGTCGGATTAAATTTGACGTGAAAATCCTGCCCCTGTTTTGTATTGCGGAGTAATTTTAGCCCATCCCCGAAATGTGAAGTTAATTTAATCATATATGACATCAGGGTCTGTCAGATCCGCGTGCGGTTCATCCTGTTTGGCTGAAATGTCTCACAGATCTTCTCCGAGAACATTACGTCAAAGTCAGTGACTCACTGTTATACATTCACGCTCAATGAACTTTCATTTCATAAGCCTCTTAACTTCCAGCTTTAAAAGAGTTTGAAAAAGTAAAGGACAGCGTGAAAAGAATGAGAATGAAACTTTTATAGATCAATCCCATCATAACTTCTTTGCTCTTCAGCAAAACTTCTTAGATGAGGTCAGTCATGAATACAATACTCTCATTTAATACACTCAAGCTTCTTGAGATGTATCAGAAAATCCTCTCTCTGTGTATTTCAGGCCTGATGACTCAATCCAGTGCTTGTCTTCATCATGGCCATGAGTGAATCTCACAAAGCATGTCTGATCCATTTTCACCCCTAAATACAAAAAGAAATGTGCTTTTTCTCAAAGATTCCCTTTGCATTGCAACATTGTTTTCATTAAAATTTATTAAAAATAGGGAAACTAGGGACTTTGGGCTGGTAGCGTACTTGGTGTGTTTCGACCGCAGGAACCAGGGTCTAAATTAAGTTCCGGGTAAATATTTCCCCATCCGAAAGTCCCTGCTCGCGAGGTAAACACTAGTAAACACCTTCCCGTAAGTAACGCAGGCATTACGTCGACCAGCGCTACGCATAGTGCAAGCCTAGGGTTCGTCCCCGTCAAAAAGCCCAATATTCGGCCGAATCCGAAACCGAATCCTGGATTCGGTGCATCCCTAATTCAAAATGATTGTGATTTTAACGGTAAAAGACTGTAAAAATGCTACAGTTAAAAACAGTTAACAGAAAGTTTTCGTACTATAGAGACAGAGCGACGCGCGTCATAATCTGAAGACCACGCCCAGCGGGGGGGAAAAAAATCAAACCGTCTCCATTGACTTTGCATTGCGTGAAGCGGCCTTTTTGTCATTTCGGACTTATAACAAAAAACTGAACAATGTCTAAAAGCTGATATGTGACAAGGTGTACAGCAAACAAGCTAAACAAAACCCAGAAGCAAAAACCCAGACGTTTTTATAAGTTTTTATAAGCTGTTGCAAAAAAACGAGCGTTTAAGTACAAAAAAGTGGATTCAGGCCATTGAGACAGAGCGCGCGGGTCATATTACACTGAGAACTACGGCGACTAGAGGGGAACGTAATCAGCGACAGTAAATATAATATATAAAACGGACATTTGGATATTTGACTTAACAGTGACAAAATGTTTACTGCACACATTGACATATTGAGGCATACTGAGTGTCAGGATCCCTAAATTTACCCATTCTTCCAGCTGAAGCTTCACTTCGTATTGCCTGTATCCACTTTTATCTTCTTAAACGCTCGTTTTTTTGGGTCGACAGCTTATAAAAACTTATTTCTGTGTTTTTTAGCTTGTTTGCTGTACAACCTTGTCACATATCAGCTTTTAGACATTGTTCTGTTTTTTGTTATAAGTCCGAAATGACAACGAGGCAGCCTCCCGCAATGCAAAGTCAATGGAGAGTGTTGGATTGTTTTCCCCCCGGTGTGGGCGTGGCCTAAATACGCTCTGTCTCTATATACGGTAAATAACTGTAATAGATCTAACCTTACATTTAATGTTATTTTACAGTAAAATACATACATTTACAGTTTTTGGAAGGGAAAACAACAAGTCGTTGTGTGATTTACATTGAAAAAACGTAAATTGACATTCCCAGAATTCCCTGCGTGACGCTTCACATTTGATGTATTTTCGTTGAAATAACTGTTTCTTCTGAGTTTATGTACATTAGGGTTTTATGTTACATCTAATGTTGTTAAATTAATGTTTAGTTGAATTTTTAAAATGTCATGTGTGTTACCATGATGGTGTTAGTGTTTGTGTGAATGACACTGTGCACCTTCTATATATTAGTATTGTCTTCTCAAAAGCTGCTTGTGATGATTTATCATGTGACTCTTATCGCCACTGTGATTGGTGATTGTCAGTATATATCAATGGTACATAACAGATATTAGTATTTCAATAGGTTGGTAATTTAACATTATTTCAGTTAATGAAATACGGTTATTTACTGTAAATTTAACTTCAATCTGTAAAACCTAAAATGTTGGTACCGTATTTTTTACGGTAAAGTTCTGGCATTCATCATGTGACTCTTATCGCCACTGTGATTGGTGATTGTCAGTATTTATCAAACATACATAACAGATATTAGTATTTCAATGGATTGGTAATTTAACATTATTTCAATTAATGAAATACAGTTATTTACTGTAAATTTAACTTAAATCAGTAAAACCTAAAATGTTGGTACCGCCTATTTACAGTGTCACCCAACTTCATGAGTACCATAATGCATTAAAATCAATCTGTCATTTTTGTAATGCAAAACAAGCATAACATTACTGTAAAGAAAGATAAAAAACTGTCAGAAATTCACTGTAAAAAGGTTTTCAGTTTTACAGAATGCCTGTATATTTCACAACTTATAACTGTGTATTTCAATAAGTGATGAAATATTAATATACTTATACCAAAATCTGCCTTTTTTTTACCTTAAAATGTACCGATAACAACCAGAATAATACAGGTGGCACAATAGAAAGCCACACTAATGTACATTTACTGACAACAAAAAATATTTATTAAATTATTTATTTGTTTATTTTATCATTTTTGATGTCTAATGCTAGGAATGTCCTTTTATTGTTTGTTTGTTTTTTTAACCATAAAATGTGCAAATACATTATTTCTACTGGCAAAAAAACACACATTTTGACAGTATTTTACAGTAAAATACATTTACTGTGATGTTATACTATTTACAGTTTTTCACCGCATATGGTATGGTAACTTACAGTTAACCAATTAACATGTTTTTAGCATTTTTACAGTATTTTTTCTATAATTTTTTTTAAATATATACATTTTATTTTCCTTTTGCATTGTATTTAAAAAATATTGATGTAATAAAATAAAAATAAACTTTGGATGAAGAATTAAATTGTCATGAATGTAATGTTGCTATGCAAAAAACGTAGGAACATTTTTACTCAGAAAAAAATATACATTTTAATAAAATATAATACATTTTTACAGCATTTTATAGTAAAATACATTTAATGTGGCGTTAAACCATTTACAGTTTTTCACTGGTAACGTACAGTTGACCAATAACATGATTTTTACTGTCTACTTTCAGAAAAATGACAAAAAATGTATATTAATATATATTTTTCTTCATTAATATAAATCATCATAGTAATCGGGTAAGAAATCATGACAATTATTATGAGAATTGT
>NC_137117.1:12172044-12237044 GCF_949357685.1 Gobio gobio | reverse complement strand
TAAAAATGTAAATACTTTTTAACCTAAATTGCTCTTCTTGCGCTGCTTGCGTAATCACGTCGGAAAGGTCACGCTAGAAGTAGGCAGAAGTACCGCCCCCGTGTTTACAAAGCGCACATGCGAAGACTAATACAAACGTCCTTATGAAAAAAAGGTAAAACAACGATGTCGGATGATTTTGAAGTTGAAGATGGAGTGTTTTTGGTAAAGGGCGTTTGTATTAGTCGTTTGGGGCGGTACTTCCGCCTACGTCTAGCGTAACCTTTCCGACGTGATTACGCAAAATGAGCAATTTAGGTTAAAAAGTATATAAATGACCGATCGATTACACAGTATACATCATACACTGAATACATAAGCTTTCCACTGATGTATGGTTTGTTAGGATATGACAATTTTTGGCCGTGATACAACTGGACTCTAAAAAATAAAAATATTGAGAAAATCGCCTTTAAAGTTGTCCAAATGAAGTCCTTAGCAATGCATATTACTACTAATAATATATATTTTTAAATATTTACAGTAGGAAATTTACAAAATATATTCATGGAACTTGATCTTTACTTCATATCCAAATTATTTTTGGCATAAAAGAAAAATCGACAATTTTGACCCATACAATGTATTGTTGGCTATTGCCACAAATATACCCGTGCGACTTATATTGTATTGGTCTATTTGTTTGAAATTTGCTTCTTTTTTCTTATATTTTTAATAACATAAATGAGATAAAATAACACAAACTATTTTGTGATATACTGTAGTTATTGTGAAATTTCTCATATCATGAAATAAGAATTTGGTCATATCGCCCACCCCTACTTCTTAGAATACAGACTTAACATATTTTAGTTTTGTACTTAATTCTGACTTTCTGATCTCAAAGTTAAAGTAAGTGTGAGGAAAACTGTAGGGTGATGATGATAATAAAAATAAATAAAATGTGTCAGCCTAAAAGGAATGTTGTTTCAGACAACTTTGGATTTAAGTATTTTTGATAAAAGATTATGAAGACGAACTGTTTGTTTGGACTGATGTTCAAGACTTCATATATAGGAAGACGGGCACTCCGATTTAACGCCCAATATGGCTAATAAGAAAATGAAACAGCCTAAATGAAACAGCCAATCGCTGATTAGTAAAGTCATAGAAACAGGCAGTATTCTGAGACACACGTTTAGGATTGCGCATACGCATTAGCTTTGCCCAGGTTGATAAATACCGTTTTTTTTGTCATGATTCCAGTGTTTCGATCCAAATTTATGAGACAGTTGTTGTCAGATTTCATTGCTGATCTCAAATATGAAATTTTATCACAAGCTTGGCGAACAGTTGTGGAGAATTTGACGTTTCCCCATTCAAAGAGATAGGAGCTGCACTCGCATGCCCTGACTGTGCGTTCACACCAGACGCGACTTGCGTGAATAAGTAGTTGGACGCTTGAACATTTTGAGTTTACTCGCTTCATTCGCGCGTGACATTCACTTTACAACAGATGCGAATTCGCGTCATGGAAGGGGCTTCTGCCAGCCGGCTCGTCTTGTTGCAAAATGGCTGACATGGATTGTTTTAAAATACAGTGAATAAGCTCAATTTGCCGGCTTTACCTAGCTTGTAGTCTCAATAGGGGGAATTCTGGGTGACTGGGACACTTTTTCCAAGCCATCTCAATGGCAAAAAGTGTCCCAATCACTCTGAAATCACACTATATATAACTCAAATTGAGTAAAGAGCGTTTTTTACAACTTACCAGACTGTCCGACCTCCTCACTCACTTTCTTCCAAGCAAGATCCTTTTTATTCCTGTTTCTATAAAGTATGAAGATGTATCGTACAGCTCCGGGTATACTATCCACATATGAGTTTGTCCTCATTGTTGTCACTACTAGAGCAAGCTCCTGATTGGTTAATGCGGCGCGAATATCCGCCAAAGTTCAGATTTTTCAACAACATTTGCGCGAATCACGCAGAATGTCTATTCGCCTCTTTGCATCGACTTAACATGTAAATCACTCGAGCTTAACGCTTAATTTGCGTCTGGTGTGTGAACGCACCATGAGAGGCGTTTCAAAGATGGCCGCTGAGTGAAATGACTTATGCTATTGCTAATGTGCACGAATGAATCGTTCAAAATAAGGAACAAAATTTAGAGTCAGTTTAGAGTTCATGACTTCTTATGCCTATCCAAGCAGTTTTGGTAAAGTGTGAAGAATTTATATTACTTTCTAAAAACACCTGCTTTTAAAATGTTTACTGTGGCATTCAGATGTAAAACAGGTCATCTCACTTACAAGCTCACTTTGATTGCACGCTGTCAAATCTAATGGTCTAGATAGACTCACACAGGCACATGTAGCACACGTGCAACACTCATGCTCATCTGGTTTTAATCTGGTTTAATGGATCGGGGCGAAGGGCATCTGTAATTTCAGGACATCCATCTCTTACTAGAGGCATATTAGCCTAACCAGACCTTCATTGACGTGTGTCAAACATGCAATCTCAGTTTGAGTTTCTAATATTTCAAAATTGAGCTCTTATTGTGGACGATTCATCAATGCCGTTTCATTGGAAGTCCATTTGTCTTTGAAAACTTAATACAAAAATATAAGCCTCGCAGCAACTGGCACACCAAGTTAAAAACCAAATCCCACCTTAAGTGTTTTACGTAGAAATATATCACAGTGTTGAAATTGGCAAGGGGCGGGGCATTTCCCACTCGCGCTTGAAGTGGTTGACACCACTTTTATATGAAAGTGGCTTCATATAGACAGGAACTAAACGGAGCATTACTGACAGACTGAAGAGAGGAGCTGCAACAATGTCGAATATGAGAAAAATAATGTGCTTTTTATGCTAAAACTGCACCTTTTCGTCATTTGGCTGTTAATGTTTAATCCAGATATGAGTTATAAATGTTGTCGAAGCTTGTGTAAAGCTATACATACAGCTCTTTAACTATAGAGCGCAGATGCAACTGATATATCACTGGTAAATGAGGGCATATTTACTGTATGTTGCTCCGTTTCTGGTTTCTCTCACCCGTAGGTGTGCACATTGCAGGATTGTCTGTCGGGTTCTTGGTATGTAAATCCTTTTTCACTGCCACATATTTTCCATGATAATTCCTCCAGCGCGTCTCTTGTCTAAGCTGTAGGGCTGCACAGAAAGACCTTTAAGAGGATCTAAAGCCACGCAGGTGTGCGTTTGGTGGTTTTATTGAACTTTCTTCAGTGTTCATGTTGGAGCTGAATGATTCCACAGATTGGCTTCCATATGTTGCTTTCTGGGATCTAGTGAAAGTGTGGGAAAAACAGTCTTTTCTTCTTGTAAATGCATTATTTTGTATGGAAGATTGTTTTTGCAACTTTATTTTTTTATGCCATTTTAGTTGTATTTAGTTATGACTTTATATCTCACATTGTGATGCTATTTTAAACTTTGTCTACCTTAATTGCCTTTTATTTTTTACTCTGAGGCAACAGACTTCTAGTTTTGTTACTTCAGAAGAACATTTTGCATATACAGTTTGTAAGGAAAAATAAAAGTGGAAAATAGGCGTGCTTTCACACTTGAGTCCTCTATAAAATAACCTCAGACCTTGAGTGGACCAAAAAAGTAAACAAGAAACCAATTATTTTTGCATTCACACTGTATCTGGTCTTGAAAGTGGATTCAGATCTGTTTTTTTGGATCTGTTTTGACAGGGTCTCATTAGGCATTTAATTCACACTGTTTTTGAAATCAAGCAAGGAAAATTAAAGGGGTCCTATTATACCCCGTTTTACAAGATGTAAAATACATCCTGATGTTCCCAGAGCGTGTATGTGAAGTTTTAGCTCAAATTACCCCACAGGTATTTTTTATAGCATGTTAAAATTGTCACTTTTTAAAGGGTGAGCAAAAACGCACAGTTTTTGTGTGTGTCCCTTTAAATGCAAATGAGCTGCTGCTCCCGGCCTGCCTTTCAAGAAGAGGGCGGAGCTTCAAGAATTAGCAGCTCCGATTACCTCACGCAGACACGCACTGAAGGGTCAGCAACTGTTCAGCCTTTTACATTCAAACCGTAGTCGGACAATGATGGAGAGACTCAAGAAAAAGTGGCAACATGTAGAACGAGACAGGACGTTTCTGAATGGTTAGTTGATGAATTTATGAGTTAACTATCTTCAAGTTATCGATTATCATATTCTGTCATGCTAATCTATAAATCGCTCTTGTGGAAACTGTTGTAAGATGAGCCAGAGAATATCTGCTGCATGAAGATAGAACCAGGGCTCTACATAGCGACCATTTTGGGCGCATTTGCGCCTGAAAATTACTGCGTGCGACTGCGAAAAAATATTTAGGCGCACAGGTGCGAGTGACCCGATCGCTTCTCATGAATAGATGTATAATACAATCGGAATAAAAACTACAAACACTGACTGACTGAGCAACTGTTACGTTTCGTGCTGCAATCAACTGCTTTTCATGCCTTCTGTCAGCGGAGCATGTGCAAAAAACGTGTGCGACGGAGATAGTTTAAAAGGTGAAACCACGGTCTATGGGTGAAACGGGTGTGATGCGGCCATGCACTTACCAGACGCCTCGCGCTGATGTTTCTTTGCAGCCATGTTTGCAGCCAAACTTAACTAGAAATACCACATTTTGATTATCATAAACAAGGTCGGAAATTAACAGGGGCTTGGGCCAAAAATGCCACCAAAAATGAATTAATAAAAAAGAATTAAAAAACGCTCCTGTATGAGTTCTTGATTTAATCATTATCAGCTGCAGTCCATAACATTTATTGTGTTTAAAAATGACTAGATCCATATGAGTGAGTACATCATGAATCCATTTTCCAAACCGTGTTTTTATCTTACCCTGAATCACTACGGTACACATATAATAAGTGTTTCTTTTCTGACCATTCCAGTTCGGGTCGCAGCGCTGCGGAAAAGCACAGTCCCTGCGTGACTCGCCATAGACATAAACAGAGAGAAGTAGATCCGGCTGCAGTGTTCTTCCGCGAGATGCACGCAGTTCTGTTTATTAGCGCCAGAGCGCCAAAAGTTACGGACAGCTATTGCTCCGAGTATTGGCATGATTGCAAATGTGATTCTGATCTTGTACAAAAGTCCAATAGACAAGTTGATATAAATACCACAATACTGTTTATTTCGTGAAAATCAAAACAACCAGTTGTGCATCTCCAAGCGGTTCGATTGAATGAATCTGCGTTTGAACGACTGAATCAATGACTCCCACATAGACTTGACGCCCCCTACTGGCTGTTTTATTTTTATATTTATACTTTGCATGGATTTTTATTTAAAATATAAATATTTTAACTTTTTTTAAGTTTAACTTGTACATAGCCTATTTCTAAATTCAAAAACTTATATTTAAAACATTTATACAACATTATTTACCCATGAGCTGCATGTAAATGTATCTAAACACCATTTCAGATAGAGCTTCTGTGCCACTTCTACTTTTGATGAGGATTTAACTTGATTGGTAACAGTCTGGTTGTGTCTTATTGCTCTAACTGAATGTATTGTTTAAATTAACATTTAAAAAAAAACTTTTCTGTTTTAAATGAAGAAATTGACAAAAGATGATGCATACATTTAATAAGATTAGAAAACATTGCTCTTACAATGGTAAAAATGCCCCTGGACATTAATTTAAAGGGACAAAGATCATCCTGTAATGGGAAAGTTATAATTGGAATACGTGTTATTGATCAGAAAGTGCTCCTAAATTTTTGACTGTGCTCCTAATTTTTAAAAAAAAAATTTAATTAGGAGCACAAGTGCTCCTCAAGAAAAATGTTAGCGTAGAGCCCTGAGAACAGGTATAGTTTAGTTTAATTACGGTTATAACTTATGTTGTCATTTTGCTTTTATGACATGCTATTGCATTTGTGTTCGTACTGTATTGCAATAAATGTGAAAAGACGGATGCGACAGCTTGAGCAGACTCCCAAATGTGCTGCTTTGCATTCACAATGAACTTTTATAAGCAAACCACACCATGGAATTAAAGAAAACTACTTAAAACACACATTTGACTTCCATATGATTAGGGTTGGGTATCGTTTGGGTTTTTTTCGATTCCGGTGCCAAACCGATACTTTTAAAACGGTTCCGGTGCCTAAACGGTGCCTGAACTGATACTTTTTTTTTTTTAAAAGGCCACCAAACGAGGTGGATGACATTAAATGGCTTTTTATTTATTTATTTATTTATTTATTTATTTATTTATTTATTTATTTATTATTTAAATTGAACCATTTATTAAAAGTTTAATGTATACTTAAATGTATGAATATAAATAAATACAAAACACAATTTACTTATTTACAAATTATAATTGACATGTTTACAAATTCACAGTAAAACCTAAGCCACCCAACTACAACAAGCCTAATATAACTCTAAACAGTTACAGTAATAACAGCAGTAGTCTGTATTCTTGCTCTGCTACAAACCAGCTTCGAGATTCAGCTTTATTTTGAAATATGATCATATTCTCTGGCTAAATATTTTTGAACGCATCGTCTTAATGTTTCCATGGACGACGCGTCATGTTTCTCACATGACACACAGCAGCCGCAATAGCGCTGACAGCTCAGCTGTATCGGGTTTATTTCGTTTTTTCTTTTTATTCAAAATATTCACAAACTTCTTAACTGTGTCACGAACTATCTGATGATCAAATGTGTGAGTGAATGTGTGTTAGTTGATCTATAAAGCGCAATGGGCGGCGCCATGTTAGTTTGCGCCTCAGAATCGGATCTGTCGGATTTACAACACTTGAGTTCATTCTCGTCTCACGAAACACATGAAAGTAAGTGACCAGTGAACTGGAAGAAGAATAGAGAAAACTATATAGTTACTATATAATGTGCATTTATCTGATGTGAATAAAACACGTAACGTTAGTCAAATTATAACCGTCTGAAAGGATTGTCATTGCCGCTTTCATAGACATCAGTGTGTGTTTTTTGCTAGTAGCCTACTTATGAACATTTAAATGTCTGAAACCTGAAATAAACATGATGTCGTTGAAAACACTGAATAGTTGTCATGAGTTGTGATGTGACCAGCGCTAAAGCGTCTGTCTCTGGCTCAGCCAAAGCGCGAAAGCACGTTTGAATTTTGGCACCGAAATGAGGAACCGAAATCTGCGTTCTGATTCGGTCCGGTACATACCGGTTATATAAGTACCGGTGCCATATTGGAACCGGATTTCGGTACCCAACCCTACATATGATGCCTTCTAGGATCTAGTGGCAATATGGGGTAAAAAAAACTTCTGTTCATATGAATGAATTGTTTGTATGGAAGCCTTTTTCTGCCCCAAGTTAAAAAATAACAATTAATTACATTTATTTCTCATGATTGCGACTCACAATCCCGAAATGTAGATGCAGTTTGTAAGGAGAAATAAAAGGGGAAAATAAGGGTGTTTTCACACTTGAGTCCTCTATAAAATAACCTCTGACCTCTTTAATCTTTTTGCATTCACACCTGGCCTTGAAGTGGATTCCACTTTGTTTCTGCTCCACTTCTGGTTTGATAGGGTCTCATTGCGCTTTTAATTCAAACTATTTTGCAATGAAAATAAAGTGAATATGAAATGTTATATGCAAAACCTGAAGTAAACTTCGCATTAGATGCGCCTGAGCAAAACTTCTTACAGTGTGAAACGGACCAAGCCTGAAAACACCTTTAAAAACCCCAAATTCCAGAGTCTGGGAGATCCGGCTGTAACACCCTGTGAAACTCATAGAAGCTCCTTAGCAAACACCGTCATGGTAACAGCCAACTTTGTATATTTAAAAACCCAGGCGACTTTGCACTTTGACTTTGAGTGGACCATTGTGGACTAAAGAGTGTTTAGCACTAAACCAAACCAAAGACGGGGTTACCCATAACAACGTGGGCGAGATTTAACAGCGGCTCGCTGCTTCACCTTGTATGGTAAAACGAAAGTGACTTGAGGTTTTATCTACGGCTTCCCCCCTCACGCGAGAATCAAAGAAAACAAGTAAACAAGCGCCGGCCAACGTCGCCGGACGACACGTGAAGAAGAATGATGAGGCTAAAATAAACACTGGGAGACAAACTCACCATAACTAACCTTAAGTCCTGCCACATTTTATTTAAGACCGTATACCTAGTGTTGCCTCTCCTTTGTTAAATTCCAGACAGATTTTCACAGCTGCCTCATATGGGAACCTGCTGGAAGGATTTACAGAGGTTTTGTCCAACATTTTGCCCAACTGAAAACAACAGGCAATGAGAGAGAGAGAGGTTATCTATATAAGGTAAAAAAGGATTGATGTGATTTGAAGATAAAAAGTAGAGAAATATGAAAGAACAACACAAGTGAAGTATCTAGGCTGAGCTTTGATGTTCAAACCTCTCATTTCTTAGAAGAAAAATAAATGTTTTAGTTGAGCTGTGCGAAATAGAACAAAGAAATCAGTAGATATCCTTGTTTTGTATTGCGACGTCTTGCTGGTTGCAAGTAAGAATTAGCATGCAGTTCGACTCCAACAGATGACTAGCTGTCGAGCTGTTTCAATCCTGTGCGACAGAAGGGTTAAGTGAGTGTTTTAGTTTAAAAACATGGCAAACATGACATGGCAATGCATCAAGGAAACATTTTTTTATTCACACAAGAAGTAAACCGTCTCATCTCTGGAGTCAAAAATCACTCAATTGAATATGAATCTAAAACTGAATCATTCATCACTAAACTGCATGCCATTGCTTTTTTATGTCCAACTCGAAATTAAATGATAACTTAATGGTTTTATGCTATTTAACCATGAGACTTACTGACTAGTTTTACAAAGTGCAGTTAAAGAAACATAAGTCAAACATAATAAATCGTACCAAATGTATGTTGTTTATTTTGCTTCCACCTTTATTCTTCCATTAACTCATCAACACTGGATTTTTTTTGCTGGTAAATTTCACAAATAATTACAAAGAAACAGCAAGTAAGACTACGGGCCCTATCATACAGCCGGCGCAATGCAACGCCATGTGCGATGCAAGTGTTTTCTGCTAGTTTCAGCTCGACGCAGTTATCATTTTCACATCCAGCGCCTTGTTGTTTAAATAGCAAATGCACTCGCGTCCATCTGTTCGCCCATGGGCTGCTGGTCTGAAAACCAGGTGTGTTCAGGTGCATTGTTGGCGTGTTGGTATTTCGAGGAACTGAAAACGATTGACCAACACAAACCTGGTCTAAAGTCAATAGCGCAGTATTTTTTGTGTTATTTAAAGGGTGTGTTAGTAATATGCGCCTATAGGTGGGTGCACAACACTCGTACACTTATTACACACACAGGGCAGCAGCACACAAACATTTTAAATATAAAAAAATAAAAGGATTCCTCTCTGGAGAAGTGTTCAGTCTTTCCGCGAACGCAACTGGCATTTAAAGGGAATGGGAGATGAGACTGATTGGTTTATTGCACGTTATGCCCAAAACACACCCATGACTCATTAAGAGACGAGGGACAACCCTTTTCGACCATTTTTTTCCATCATTAAACTAGCAAAAGGGGATTCGGACACGCCCTAAGTTCACCTGCGTGGTCGTTAAAATAGGGCCCATTGAATTAAACATGGAATTTTGGAGCATTTTCTAGTAAAGCGTACTCCAATAACCTTTACAACACCAAGTACTAAAAGAATAAATTATGGGATTAAAACCATAACTGTTCAGTGTTAAAGCTGCACTATGTAACTTTTTCGTCCGCTAGAGGTCGCCTGTTCAAAACAAAGGCGTAGTTTGATGACACCATGTTTGAGCGCAGAATCTTGGGACATGTGGTCTTCACCTCACAGCCGGTGGAAAAGAATCGGGATAGGACTCGGGCAGAAATCATGCTCATGGATGTGATTATAACGTTACTGTAGTATGACGCAGAGCAGGAGCTGAGCAAGGCCGCTGGAGCGATTGTTAATAAGATGAAGGCAACACACGCCTCACGAGCAGCGGGACTTTTATTATGCCACAGTCGCTGCGCCATATCCACTTTTCCGGTCATGAGTATGAGGTAACACAGCTCTGTTTATCATCTTAGACACATCTGAGTGTGTTAATGATGTTATGGCGTTAGTCTGAGTGTTCGCTCGGCGGCTGCTATGACACTTGTTCACACTGCAGTGAGAGTAAAGCGTTTCTGCAAAATAAAACCGGAAACCGAGGGGAACGCAGATATGACGCAATCGACAGGCGACTCCCTCACACGTCCCGGTTCCTTAGGTAAAATAGCAATTTTCTCACGATTTACAAATAGTTGGAAACATTTGGGATATTGTAAGTACTCAACTGAACAAAATATATAACACTGGCATAGTGGTTTTTTTGATATTTTACTGAATTTTTTTTACATAGTGCACCTTTAATTCTTCTCAAACCATAAAGCATGGCTCTAGTAACTCCAAGCTTATTGATTTGATTCCCAGGCAATGCATAAACGTATAAAATGCGATGCGTGTATAAAAGCATTTTCCAGATGCATAAATGATAAACTCCTCACGATTCCCATCCCTACTCAGAAGTGCAGTGCTTTTCTGTGGTGTTCTGCTGAGAGGAGATGAGGAACTTTTGTGTGCGTCCTCATTGGTCGATGTGGAATCTGCCTAGCCAATCAAATCAGAGGCCTGCGTCACATGACTGTAAGATAACAACAATTGTCTCCATGAAGATACTGTAGTTTTCCTGGGGGCCGGATGAGACTCTTCACCTCCTGCGTGAATAAAAAAGACAATTTTCCTGATGCACTGTTCAGTCGGACACATTTTTAACACGACTGTAAGAATCATTTCTCATTAAAATATGGTGTGCATTGATTTGTAAAAGTTTGACTAGCGATTCAGAATTGAGACATTTTGGCTTTGTTTTTTATGCCGTTTGTCGAAGCTGACATGTTGTTGCTCTGCGGTGAGTCGGGGGCTTTTAACTGGGTCAGTGTGTGTGATGTCTGTGGAGACTCACGGATGTAGAAATGATTCACTGTCCCAGGAGCCTCTGCACTGGTGTGCGGCCCACGGTGTGACAAATGATGTCATCCTCACTGTGAGGGAAATGTCATTTGCGGCGTACGGGGACAAAGCTCTCTTCTCCCGTCCTGCTGAGAAGGAACGTACATCCCAGTCCTTATAAACAAAAGTGTACTGGGTGTACTGTTGGAGGGAACCTGACATCCTAAAGATAAATGTTTTTGATGGTATAATACTTTATTCTATCCCAGCTTCATTCCCAGAAGATTGTGAGCGCATGTGGGACATTGAACGCATTGATCGGTTGGTTTCAGCGGCCCCAATATGTCGATTTTTGGCTTAAAGGGATAGTTCACCCAAAAATGAAAATGTTGTCATCATTTCCTCACCCTCAAGCTGCTCTAAACCTGTATGAGTTTCTTTCTAATGTTGAGCACAAAAGAAGATATTTTGAAGAATGTTTGTACCCAGAGTGTGTTTTTGGACGCCATTGACTTCCATAGTAGGTAAAAAAATGTACTATGGATGTCAATGGGGTCCAAAAACACACTCTGGGTACAAACATTCTACAAAATAACACATGAAAGAAACTCATACCGGTTTGGAACAACATGAGGATGTGTAAATTGATTTTTTTTTGAGTGAATTATCCCTTTATTGTGAATTTGGGAGGGGAATGGCTGACACATTTTTGGAAACAATCACTTTTTTTGCAATTCCGGTTGATTCCAATATTGGCGCTAAAATTACTTCACATTTTAAAAAGTTAATTCATCCAGAAAAAAAAAGAAAATGCTCTCACCCTCATATTATTGGAAGTTTATTTGCATGCAGTTCCATGCGTCACAACTAAATAGACGTTAGGCAGAATATTCACACTTTTCTTTTTCTGCAATGAAAGTGAACATGGATATTCAAAAACGTGCTCATATGTCTTTATTAATATATATATATATATATATATATATATATATATATATATATATATATATATATATATATATATATATATATATATATATATATATATATATATATATATATATATATATATATATATATATATATATATTCATTTTTATTAATTTCTTCAGTGTTTATTTCTTAACCTTTATTGTTTTTAATATATATTTTATTATTTTCATGGGCGTCGGAAGTACAAAAAAAAGTGGGTGGGTCCTCTCCCAGAATTTTTTTACTGGAGTAGATGACATTTACATTAAGTACAAATATATCGCCTTGTTCACTAAACGTCTGGTTGGGTCAGACAAAATGACAGAAAACAGAATCCTCTACTGCTAGTGAAGGGGTAAGGAGCGGCATGGCATCAAGTTTTGACGCAAATCGACCAGAGGTTCGAATCCGCCTTTTGCCGAACTCGCTCTACTCCCTTTTCCCATCCCATATCAGATCGGAAAGGCATTTATTTTCAATAAAAATGAAGAAAGTATTACAAAAGTGGAAATAAAGCGTCTAATGTGTTTAATAATTAGTGTTTATTGGTTAGGAGTAGGTAAACGGACATGGATGATAAAAGTGAGTGGGTCCAATATCATTGGTCGTAAAAAGTGGGTGGGTCTTGTCCCGCCGCCGGCAAGAGCCTCAAAGTGGCCGGAAGTCATTCATTTTCAATGGGAACCGGCGGATCGGCACGTTTGGGACAATTTGGGCGTCAAGGAGAGTTGAAATAAGCTCAAATTTATGGTAATGAGCTATGACGCGGTTTGGCGGTAACCAATCGGAATGTTGAAGTGCTCCGCTTGAGATGATCCCAGAAAACGCTGTCCTGGAAACTTTGTTTCGGACCACATTATTTCCCAATCACAATGGAGGAGAGGTTGATCGTTGCTGTGGCGGGTGTCTTAAGAAGGTGCGCAACATTATTTATAGACAACATTTTTGCTCTAGAACGCTTGTTTTTTAGTGGGAATACAATTAATTTGCTCAAAACAACACAGACTTGACCAATTGCATTAGTGCTGCACTACAAACAGGACAGTTATTGTAATGTAGGCTGCACACAAATGAATGCTAATGTTAATCAAAGACCAAGGCTAGCAAACGTCTCCTATAAACTGAATTTAGTTGAATTTAGACTAGCACTTAACCATGAAGACAAAAGCCACACCACACAAATGGCTTTTAATTGGTTTATTTTGTTAGCAAACATGTTAAGTGCTTTCAATCGATCTGTTTTTTTAAATGATTTCATGAGGTTAACTTATACGGTTATACCCTACCTTTGGTCAGTCAGCACAAATGCGATCTACGTCAGAGCACCAGAACTGGGTCTTAAAAAGTCTAAAAAAGTCTAGAATTTCAAAATACAAATTTCAGGCCTTAAAAAGTCTTAAATTCATGGAATTATTCTGTTCTGGGTCTTAAATAATTTTAAACAGGTCTTAATTTTCCTACGTCCATGTAACGCTACCTCTAATGCTCATTGAAATCCTGCAGCACTTTAGAATGTTTTGTAGTTTTTAGTTATTTCTTTCGCTAGTCCAAATATAATTCGCTGTATTACGACTACAAATGAGACCAATAACTTATATTGCAGATAATCAGCTTTCGTGTCATTATCGAGTTATCGAGTCTCTTTCGGATTGTACCACAAACACATCAAATGGATTTTATTCTTCAGCTAATAGTCCTTCAGTTTTTCGCATTTCCGCAATTACTAAATACAATGCAAAATCAACAATGCATTTTTTGAGATCCTGCATAATTTGTAATTTCACCACAAAATAATGGCAAGATACCAAAATAAACAAGATCTATGCATTTGGTTTGTTCTATTGTCATGTGTGACTATTGTGCATCTAATATAATACATAATATAGAAAATGTAGTATCCTAATTATGCACATTTCTGGAAATTACCACCACAAATTCAGTCATTTTGATCTAAAAAATCACAATAAAATATTGTGAAATCCTGGTGGGATTGAGCTATGGGGAAAAGTGCAAGTTTATCAATAAGAGTTTATCGATTTGTTCAATTTGAATAAATTAATTTACGTTGCAAGTTTGTGACTGTATTTCCTTTAAATAGGTCTTAAATTGAATTAATAATGGTCTTAAAAAGGTTTTAAATTTGATTGGTGAAACCGGCAGAAACCCTGTTTTATATAAAAAGCACTTGTGTATAAAATGTGCTGTATACCTTGCCTTGGAAATTTGTCTTCACATGCTATATATGATAGCAAATACAAAAGAGATTTAAAGGGGTGGTAAAACACATTGTTTAGAAGGCTTAACTGTGTTTGTGGGGTGCACTGTAACATGTGTTCATGCTTCGTTTTAAAAAAAAATATTTGACATTTATTCTACACTGCTCTGTCCCTCCTTGTAAAACGGTCTGATGGTTTCCGGGTTGTATGAAGCCAGTCCCTCAAAAATACGCAATGGGCTCAGATTGGTTAGCTGGCCCAGTGTGTTGTGATTCGCTAACCGCAGTGTACGTTTGTCGGAAACGTCACGCCCCTTACCTTACCGGTAGACTGTGCTTTGGTCAGTATTAGAAACGATGGCGTCAATAAAACCACACCAATCTGAGCCCGAATCAGACCCAGAACATTTTAGTGAAGATGATCGAGCAGAACCTGTTCAGTCCTCAAGAGTAAAGACTGCGGATCTATAATGATCGCTACTGAATGGCACTTTAACTTTTGTATTTTTAGAACGATTATAGCCAAATATCTGTCACAAGAACTATTAACCCAAAACACTAAACAATGGCTTTACTAGTAAGTTAGCCAAATCACACACAGAACCATGTTTAGCATGCCTGTAGATAAACAACACATAAAAGCTCTAATCAAAGAATCATTTACACTAATGCCAAGTTCCCTGTTGAGATTTTAACGTTAGTGTTTGTAACGTTAGGTGTTCGTCGGATAACGTTAAGTATGAATAAGCATTTAACAGACTGGTTTGCAGAACAGCATTGTCATCTGTTTACTTCCTTGCTACAACCTATTACAGGAAAACACATCGATGAAAAATAAATCAGACTTACAGGTTGTGGCCCGTAAACAGCTTCTGTTTGTAAATCCAGCTTTCAGGTCAAGCCGTTGTGCATATCCTGTATTGAACTCGCGAACATTGTGAAAGTTTTCCTCCGTGAAATGTGCTGCGGGAGCCCCGCGCGCGTCGTGCATTCACACACTGGCCGCGTTTGTCTCACGCAGCTGACGTTGTGCAAATCCGGTGTTGAACTCGCGAACATTGTGAAAGTTTCCCTCCGTGAGATGTGCAGCGGGAGCCCCGCGCGTGCCTGTTCCCTTCTGTCTCATACACACGTGCATGTAACATGCTGTATGTTAAACGCTCTGCAACGCACCCCTGTCCCTATGAAGGCTGAACAAAGCAAGTACCCCAGACCTGCAATCCGGATGAATATAACAGCGTTTCCTCGGCATCGCGGCAACAACACTCCAGCCTAACTATACCACAACAGCGCCGCGATACAAAATGGCCTCACCCCCCCCCCCCCCCATTTAATATTCTCGGAGGAGGGGTTTATGTAAATATTGAGCCTGGTGATGTCAGCAACCCTGGAGGAATGTGTGTAGTTGCCTGCTGGCCGTTTGCTGTAGTTCTTAGAAATGGATTTCTTTAAAAGCAAATATCTCCCTTTGCTTTAAACTTTGAACATTGTAACTTTGCAGATGTTGTTTATGCTAAAGCAGCAACATTACACGCTAGCTAAAGTTAGAATAGTGAAATCGTGGTTTACCACCCCTTTAAGAGCTACGGCAGAGGGCAAAATTTAACTTAGAAGGGTAGTTGACTTCATTTTTCTGCGGTCTGTCCCTTTAAATTTAGGTGTTGCATGCTTAAAATATAGTGCACAAGCCAAATGGACTAGTGTTTTTATGGTGTATATGTTTATCTTTTCACTTTTACTGTATCCACCTTACTTTTTGATCATTTTTAGCAATTTTAAGTTTGAATGTGCAAAACTTTAATTGTGATTTGCTTCCAGTGTTATCAGATTATTTTATTACAGTAAACATAAACACACCATATTGTAGTGCAAATAGTTTTACCGTTTATTGCATTATTTAATAAGAGTAATACACATTACTGCACTGAAAAATAAGGTGGATAGAAAAAAACTGGGTTCTGAATGACATCAGGGTGAATGAATGTTGGCAGATTTATAATTTTCTTTTTGGATGCGCTATCCCTTTAAATAAAAAGCCCCACTCAGATGAGTACCAGTGTTGCACCAGTGTGCCAAAACCTTGTCCAAAGTCACAGACAGACCCCTCGACAGACCCCAGAATTGCTAGTGGCGGCAGATGTATTTAGTTACTCTTTTCCGTCCTTGTGTTTTAGCAATACTCAACATTAGGGCTCGCAAAAATTCCTCCATCACTTTTAGATGAATGCGGTGCCTTTTAGCTGTTGTCCGAATGCCAGACTGTAACTGGAGCACGTGTAGATCCACAAGCGCCAGACTCTCCCTAATTCCCTCCATGTGCAGCGACTGTGCTGTGCTTTTCTACAGAACACACGTTATGCGGTTAGTTTCTACTACGATTGGGATTGCGACGAATTGTAGGAGAGAGGGAGGTCTAATTGAAAGCAGATTACGGATGTGTTTCCTCATCCAAAACTGTCACCCAATATCTTTGAGATCAGAGTTACGAATCGAAACTCGAGCGAGCGATTACCTCACCAGGGCCAAAAAGGAGGCAGGTGCTTGATTTTAAGAAGTCTTCTGGGACGTCGGGTGAAACCGTTGCTTCAGGGAAATCGGACGATATTCGCGGTCACGCCCAGAGAAAAACCATTAAACATGCGGAAAAAATCAGGATGTTTATTTGCTTGGTTCACGTGTGTTTTTAAGAATGCAGTTAAATGGGGTACGCCTGAAACAATGCCAATAAAACACACACACACGTTCACTGACACACCCTCACCCCGGGTCAATCCGGCACGCTCTGAATGTTTTCTTAGCTGGGAAATAAGGGATCCTGAGGGTGGACTGATGAGGATTGGAATGAGGGGGTCGGACACCACCTATTCCACCCACGATTTACGGGTGAGCTGGCCTTGAGGGAGGGTCACTTAAAGACCGCAGGTCTCGGCACGCAGATGGAGCGGTTCGCATTCTTGCATTCGGGGGTCGGAAACTATCGGGAACTAATGGAGAGCAGATTTAGTGGCGTGCCGTGTTTTCATTGTCCCACAGGTGCCTCTTCATGAACTCGACTCGTGGACCTGACAAGCGTCCAAACCTGGACTTCCTTTTGTGCTCTTTCCAGCCCAGAGCTGATGTAAAACTTCAAGGAAGCGTTCAGCACTTTGTTTCCGTAGAATACGCTCAGGGATGTTTTGAATTGGTAATGAGGTCTTGCACCCCTCAGACGGAGGTTTTTAATCTGTGCTGCGGTTCAGAGGATTCACCGGATGCCTTTCAAAGAAGACCAGGAGACTCGAGTGTCGTTCGCCATTCAGAACTGAATTGAGAAAGCATTTTCAATTCACATTCAGCTGCTGATTTTTTTAGACGGATAGACGGATGGACGCACAGATGGATAGATAGACAGATAGATAGACAGACAGACAGACAGATATACAATAGATATATAGACGGACGGAAGAATGGATGGATGGATGGATGGATGGACGGAAGGACGCACCGATGGACAGAGGGAGATAGATAGATAGATAGATAGACAGACAGACAGACGATTAATAGATAGACAGACAGACGATAGATAGATAGATAGATAGATAGATAGATAGATAGATAGACAGACAGACAGACGATTAATAGATAGACAGACAGACGATAGATAGATATATAGACAGATAGATAGACAGACAATAGATATATAGAAGGACGGATGGATGGACGGATGGATGGATGGATGGATAGACGGAAGGACGCACAGATGGACAGAGGGAGATAGATAGATAGATAGATAGATAGATAGACAGACAGACAGACAGACAGACAGACAGACAGACAGACAGACAGACGATTAATAGATAGACAGACAGACGATAGATAGATAGATAGATAGACAGACAGACAGACAGACAGACAGACAGACAGACAGACAGACAGACAGACAGACAGACAGACAGACAGACAGACGATTAATAGATAGACAGACAGACGATAGATAGATAGATAGATAGACAGACAGACAGACAGACAGACAGACAGACAATAGATACATAGAAGGATGGATGGATGGACGGACGGACGGACAGACAGACAATAGATATATAGACGGATGGATGGACAGACAGACGGCCACACATATGATGGATGGATGGATGGATGGATAGATGGCAGGACGTACAGATGGACAGAGAGAAATAGACAGACAGACGATAGATAGACAGACAGACAATAGATAGATAGATAGATAGATAGATAGATAGATAGATAGATAGATAGATAGATAGATAGATAGATAGATAGATAGATAGATAGATAGATAGATAGATAGATAGATAGATAGATAGATAGATAGATATATAGATAGATAGATAGATAGATAGACGGACAGACAGGCAGACAATAGATATATAGACGGACGGATGGACAGACAGACAGACAGACAGACAGACAGACAGACAGACAGACAGACAGACAGACAGACAGACAGACAGACAGACGGCCAGACAGATGATGGATGGATGGATGGATGGATAGACGGACGGACACACAGATGGACAGAGAGACAGATGATAGATAGATGGATAGATAGGACAGACAGATGATGGATGGATGATGGATGGATGGATGGATGATGGATGGGTTTACTGACGGATAGACAGATGAACAGACAGATAGACAGACGGATGGATGGATGGATGGATTGATTGACTGACGGATAGACAGACAGATGGATGGATGGATGGACGGATGGATGATGGATGGATGGATTGACGGACGGATGGACAGATGAACAGATAGACAGACAGACAGACAGACAGACAGACATTTCAAGGCTGGAAACACTTAATTTCCCAGAATGCATCAGCTGTGTTTTCTTTGAATTCCTTCAAACTTGATATTTGTCATCACAAACTTTAATTTTCTAGTTAAAAATTCCTGCTTTATGAATTTAAAAGATTAAATTCCAAATGGTGCAGTGTCTTTAGAAATGTTGTCCATCTCGTAATCAGGGTCTAAAAAAACGATTGCATTTCACTTTCCATTGACCGCCACAGAACCAATGCACTGATAAGACTTCTGAAACTCTCAGATTAGGCCTGATATAAAAGCGTGGGTAGAATTCCTCTGATTTTGGGATTGAGAAATACACTCCTCCTGCTATGTGTGCCGTCATGGTGGTCCGATATGATCCTGACTCTGTGTGTGTGTGTGTGGGCGAGTTCCCTGACGTCGTGCCAGTCTTCTTTAATCACTGCATGCAGAAAGGGCCGTGTTACATTGACCTGCTGCCACACAAAATGGAAAGTCCCCATTTTCATGATTTTCCTTAAAGACGGAAAAGGATGGAGCAGTGAGACAGATGAGACTCATGGAGTCAGAGATGTTTAGTAGTGCAATGCTAGTGGATGAACATATCTGAATGGAGAACGTATTTTATGACACTTACTAGCACTCGTGAATTTTGTGGGTCTATAACGTGCACGAAATTTGCACAAGATGATTAATAGGTTTTTTGGTGTCACATTCTCAAACATTTAATGAATGTCCTGACAGGTTAGCGTTTCAAACAACACCCATATTCTGTGTTGTGTTAAGTCGTTTCCTGACCCACAGGTGGATTGTTTGGTTTTCTGCCCCGTGGCGACAAATCTAACCCGTGGGAATCATATCACATCTTACGGTTTTATGTTTCTCGTCATTACTGGCATGTCAACATTCTCAATGAAGGATTCTAGTTAGCTGGTAATACTTGCTCTAGTTCATTTCAGTTGGCATTTGTTTTCTATTTGCTCTAAATGAATTTAGGATGATGCTTAACATATTATTAATTTATTTTATAATAATTCTATATCAGTTATGAAACTCTACAGGATGCAGGCTGATAGGTCCTTTGGTCACACTTTAGTTTAAGGTCCAATTCTCATTACACTCTTAAAAAATGCTGGGTTAAAAATAACCCAAGTTGGGTTGAAAATGGACTAACCCAGTGATAGGGTTGTTTTAACCCAGCAGTTGGGTTAAATGTTTGCTTAAAACAATCCAATTGCTGGGTTAAAACAACCCAATTGCTGGGTTAGTCCATTTTCAACCCAACTTGGGTTATTTTTAACCCAGCATTTTTTAGAGTGTATTAACTCACTATTAACTAAACATTTTGCCTCAATAAACTCCTAGTTACTGCTTATTAATAGTTAGTAGCCTAAGGTAGTTAACCCACGTTGGGTTGAAAATGGACTAACCCAGCGATTGGGTTGTTTTAAGCAAACATTTAACGCAACCGCTGGGTTAAAACAACCCAATTGCTGGGTTAATCCATTTTCATCCCAACTTGGGTTATTTTTAACCCAGCATTTTTTAGAGTGTAGGATTAAGGGATGTAGAATATGGTCATGCAGAATAAGGCCTTAATATGTGCTTTATAAGTACTAAAAAAACAGCCAACATCATAGTAATATAGGGTTAGACCGTACTCTGAAGTAGGAGCTAAACTAGTTCCCCCAAAGGAGTTCCTGAAGTGCGAACGCGACAAAATCCGGGTACTTGCGCCATTCGTTCTAGGGACTATGAAAAGGTTCCTCTGGTGCGAAAGCCCCTTATGTTGCCGTCTGGGTATGCAGTGTTTCTCTGAACCCCTCCACCTCCACCAGCTCCACCTGCCTAGATCTGCTACAGGACTTGTGTATGTATATTTATGCAGAGCTAGCATTTCTTACATGCTCACAGAAGCGTGTCAGTGTAAGTTTATACTTGCTCTGCAGCATCAGTGTGTCAGATCTAGTCCGCCGAGACCAAACACATTAACTTTGCCATATTCAATAACATGCTAAAACTATTCCGAGAGTTGTCATATGGACTACTTTTATGGCCTTATGTTATTTGATGAGTCACATGGGCTTCTTTTATTGTGCCAGTCCTGTCCCTTGAAAGTCCCTGTTTCCCATTGACTTTTATTATATAGAAAGAGCAGCATTGACATTCTTCAAAACATGCTCTTTTGTGTTCCACAGAAGAAAGTAATTCAGGTTCAGACCGACATGAGGATGAGAGCACTCTAAAAAATGCTGGGTTAAAAATAACCCAAGTTGGGTTGAAATTGGACTAACCCAGCAATTGGGTTGTTTTAACCCAGCGATTGGGTTGCTTTAAGCAAACATTGAACCCCACCACTGGGTTAAAACGACCCATTCACTGGGTTAAAACAACCCAATTGCTGGGGTAGTCAATTTTCAACCCAACTTGGGTTATTTTTAACCCAGCATTTTTTAGAGTGTATGATCAATAAGTTATGACAATATATGTTTTTACATTGCTTTAACTCAAAGTATGTTAATACCAGATTCAACTGTTTTTTTTAATGTAATTTTAAGTTGAAATGACTTAACTTAAGGCAGCAACTTTGTTTACAGTTGTATAAATGCACTCTAAAAAATGCTGGGTCAAAAATAATTGTAATTTTTGGGTGAAATATCCCTTTAAAAGGATCCTGTGCTGGTTGAACGCTGTAGTGTGTTTCTAACAGAGAAGATATCTTTCTTTAACTATCATCAAGAGGGAAAAAAATTGACCTACATTCTCGTAGGCTTTGAGTAGCGCGAGGCTGGTCAGTGTGTATGCGTGTATGTGTGTGTGTGTGTGTGTATGAATGACAGGCCGTCCCATTGGCTGTTCCTGCTCATTCTCTCCCGCAGCATGACAACATCACGCAGAGTGATGGAGAGAGAGAAACAAAGATGGTGCAGCGAATGAGTGTATTTGTTGAAGACGGGGAGGATGAATGTTTTTTTGTGTTTGCCTGCGAGAGACAGAAAGTGTGTGTGTGAGTGTGTCGAAGAGGGTCGACCACGTGTGCCAGTCTGTGTTGTTGCTACCCATCCATTCCCTCTCGTCCAATCAGAGACGGCCAATCCAGGACGAGTAACGATGTGGCTTACGAGTGAGTGTGTGTGACTGTGCCTCTAGGATGTGTGTGTGTGTGTGTGTGAGAGAGAGATGTCGGCACGCTCTCTCAGCACATCAGATAGTTTTTGAATGAAGGGTCCCAGAAGAACATTTATTGCTCTCTCATATCTCAGGAGACTTAATGGAGTTCTCAGTTGTGTTGCTGTAGGTACTGTAGAAACTTGTTTCTCCTAAAACTACTTGCACTCTTAAAAACCAAGGTTCCAAAAAAGGGTTTTCACAGCAATGACAAAGAACCATTTAAGAACCTTTCAGTGCACCATCCTCAAAAGAACCTTTTTTCACACTGTGAAGAGCATTTCAAAAATCTAAAGAACCTTTAGTCCTTTGTGTAATGAATAGATTCAGTGGATGTTAAAGGTTCTTTATGGAACTATAGATGCCAGTAAAGAACTTTTACTTTCAAGACTGTTGGAGAAATCAAAACAAGATGATTGCTACATATTGCCAACAGTTTTGGGACGTCTGTCTTTACATGAACTTTAATGACATCCCATTACATGATGTTGGACGAGAAGGCCTGGCTCGCAGTCTATCAGGTTGAGGTCAGGACTCTGTGCAGGCCAGTCAAGTTCCTCCACACCAAACTCGCTCATCATGTCTTTATGGACCTTGCTTTGTGCACTGGTGCCCAGTCATGCTGGAGCAGGAAGGGGCCGTCCCCAAACTGTTCCCACAAAGTTGGGAGCATGAAATTGTCCAAAATGTCTTGGTATGCTGAAGCATTAAGAGTTCCGTCCACTGGAACACCCTAACCCCCCGAAAAACAACCCCACACCTTAATCCCCCCTCCACCAAACTTTACACTTGGCACAATTCAGTCAGGCAAGTACTGTTCTCCTGGCCACCGCCAAACCCAGACTTGTCCAGCAGATTGCCAGACAGAGAAGTAGGGCTGTGCGATATTGAAGAAAAATGCGATATGTGATATCCTTGTTAAATAATGCGATATTCGATATGCGATACGATATTGCTTTAAGTGTGTAAAATCTATTTCTTTCCCCAACTGATATCTTTTCACTTAAAGCATAACCCACTGTGTTTACATGAATACTCATCAAGACAGCCATTTTGACATAACTGTGTGTGTATTTGACAGTTCGAGTGTGTAACAAGACACGGAAAAAGAACGGCTTGTGCGAACGTTTCGGTGTGTGTGTCAGACAGCGCATGACTGCAAGGAGTTGTTTTTTCGCAAGTTATTGTGTTTGATAACTCTTTTTAACGTCAAGCAAGCATATATCGAAATTATCGAAATATAGCAAATGTACATATCGCAATAAGCATATCGCAAGGGCACGCAATATTTGAATGATTTTAATAGGCTACTTCAACATTGTGAATCATTGTACGTTTTAGGTCGATGCATATAGCAGAGAATAGACTGGGCACACGGCTGTTACTTATGTGACTTTCTTGACGTTAAAAAGAGTTATTGAACGCAATAACTTGCGAAAAACAACTCCTCGCAGTCTCGCGCTGTCTGACACACACACACCGAAACGTACACGCACACAAGCCGCCTCTCTGAAAGCGTGTGATCCCTTCAGCTCTGTTTCGTGTCTTGTTACACACTTGAACAGTCAAGGTATTTAAATTTTGGCATTACATTTTTTGTTTGTTTACATTGATGGTAAAATTATATTGACAGATTTGTGACATACATTTTTGCTAAAACACTGCTGGTCACTTTCAGAAGTTGTAGCGATGCTTTCTTTTCCCAGAAAGAATGTGAAACACACAAATGGTATCATTCTCAGTTTTTAAATAATTGTTTTAATATAATTTAAATACATTTTACACACTTAAACCAATATCGTGTCGCATATCGAATATCGCATTATTTAACAAGGATATCGCATATTGCATTTTTCTTCAATATCGCACAGCCCTAACCTGTGGCCATGGAAGTGAGTGTTCCACCTGAATTCAATAATTTGGAGGGGCGTCCCAAAACTTTTGGCAATCTAGTGTATAACTTTACTTTAAAGTTTGACTGAACCGGATTCAAACTTCGATTCGCTCGCAGTTAAGTGTAGTTTTTTTTTTTTAAACCTGCTGTGCGCACACTTTAATATGTTATAAAAAATATGAGTACATATAGAGTTTCTCACATAAATTCTGTCACATGCAGTGAAGTGCAGTTGACCTGAAATGAATGACCTCATATTAGAGACTCCAGCGGAGGGTTTCCCTTTATGAGCTACAAAATGGCCCCTTTGAGCTCATGCATTGTCAGAACATAAAGATGCTGACGGCAAACACTATAGCACACTGCTCACATATAATGGGGGATAAAGTGCACGTTTCAATCCCTGGAGCAGCTATTTTAAAGGTTACTTAAACCTCAAACTGAACGCAGGCCTTAAAGTTGGCCATTTTTTTTTAGTCCATACCACGCTGATGGTTAAATAATTGAAGTGTACATATTGACCCTGCTTGCATATAGCAGCTTAGCCATTTCTAATTTATTATTTTGCATTATTTTGTATTTTGAATATACATTGGCTATATATATTGTAGGTTTGGGTTCGGTAGGATTTTTATGTTTTTGAAAAACCTTTTATACTCCCCAAGGCTGCATTAATTTGATCAAAAATACAGTAATACAGTACAATATTATTTTAATTTAAAATAACAGTTTTCTATTATAATATATTTCAAAATGTAATTTATTCCTGCGATCAAAGCTGCATTTTCAGCATCATTCTTCCAGTCTTCAGTGTCACATGATCCTTCAGAAATACTTCTAATATGAGGATTTATTAAACATTTATTATTATTATCAATGTTGAAAAACAGTTGTCCTGCTTCATATTTTGGTGGAAACTGTGATATTTATTTTCTTTGATTAATAGAAGTTTCAAAAGAACATTATTTGTTTGAAATAGCTGTATTAGAATAAAAGTATTAATTTTTTTTTTTTTTTTAACTTCCTGACCCCAAACTTTTGAGTAATGTATACACATAAACTGACAGTATATGTCCATTGACTAAATATATGTCTCTCTTTCTCTTTCATGTTGTCGCCCCATCAAATCTGTTTCTTCATCTTCTCTAGGTAAGTAGCAATCTTGTTTACTGTGTGTCTAAAGTGAAAAATACAAGTTGATTTTGTGGTATTGAATCAGTTAGTTTACATTGAACCATTGAATTGTTTTGAACCACAATGTTGGTCTTGGTCCTTATAATTAGAATCCGAATCTGAGAAACCTGCCCCAAAAATAATCTTTACAGCGCTGTGGTGAATATTATATCTATAGAATATTTAAATACATATATCCAGATACTACAGATGTGGCCTGAAATCAGACACACAGTCGCATGCAGAAGATTTACACACTCCCATGCAAGTTGGCAGGAGTGTGCGGGTCTTCTCGAATGTTGCAGTTTCCATGGAGACAACGGGTTAAAAATAACGGCAGAGACGGCTTTCCCGTGCCATTTGCTGGCACCGCAACCACCGAATGTTATGATGCGCTCGGAGGACGTAACGCACACACTCACACACACACACACACACGCACGCACGCACGCTGTGACGTAGTGTGGGCTGATGAACGCAGGAAGGTCCAGTGAGTTTATTTTTAAACCCAGCTGTCTGTGAAAACGTCTGACCACATCCTCTGATTCAGGACTGTGGAGAAACATCAAAGATGTGTGTTCTACACACACAGATTCAGAAGAGCGGCATGAACAGATATCACGACTTTAAATCTTTTCAAAAGAAATAAATGAGTGAGCTGCCTATTACAGTAGCTACTCTATGGCAAGCCGTTTTTACTTGTATTCATTCCTAGGATATCAATAAACAATTCAGTTTTCACTAGTTAAAATGCTAATTCTTGATATCAGGTTCTATTAGTGAAAATGTTAATTCTTCAACAATGATCAACATTGACGTCATCTCTCTATTAGTAAAATTACAGTAAAAGCTATAATTAATGATATCTGTAATTTTATTTTCACTAGGTAAATGTCACCATAGGCTGCCATTCAAATTCAGTTGTTGATATCAAGAATTGATTTCTTACTAGTTGAAATTCCAATTTCACATAACAGAAATACAATTTACTAGTAAAAATCATAATTTTTGACATCAGTAATTGCGTGGTTACTAGTCAAAAATATAAATTCCTGATTATGATTTTTACTAGTTTAGATAAATGTTACTAGTTTAGAAATGTAATTCCTGATATCAAGAATTAGCATTTTAACTAGTAAAATCATAATTTTTGACGTCAGTAATTGCATGGTTACTAGTCAAAAAAAAAAATTCCTGATTATGATTTTTACTAAATTCCTAATTATGATTTGTACTAGTTTAAAGAAATGTTATTAGTTTAGAAATGTAATTCCTGATATGAAGAATTAGCATTTTAAGTAGTAAAATCATAATTTTTGACATCAGTTATTGCGTGGTTACTACTCAAAAATATAAATTCCTGATTATGATTTTTACTAGTTTAAAGAAATATTACTATAGTTTAGAAATGTAATTCCTGATATCAACAATATTTCTGTAAGTGATGACGTCATTGTTGATATCAAGAATGAACATTTTTATTAGTGAAAAAGTAATTTCTAATATCAAAAATTGCCATTGTTACTAGTTAAAATCTAATTCCTGATATCAAGAATTAGCATTTTAACTAGTAAAATTGTATATACAATTGCCACCTAGACGTGATCCGGCCCCCTTTTCATGATCTGAAAAGATATGGACTTGGATATAGGTTTATATAATAATATAATATATGTTACATAATGTTCATATACAGTAGAAATGATAGAAATTAGCAAATTACATTTTATGTTGACTTATTAATATATACATTGAACTTTTGGTCACATGACCTATGAAGCTTCAATCTCTACTAGCTCTGTTAAAAATAACAAAGTTGTGTTCATTTTCTAGATTCTTACACTGCTGTAGGATTGTTGAAACAATTTTTTTCACTCAGAAATTAAAATTCCACAAATGAATTACAAAGTGTACTTGTAACACACAAGTAAAACAATAAATTAAATGTGAAGTTTTGAAAAACTGAAATGGTATTTTCGGTAACACTTAAATTTAATGCGTCCTTGTTACATGTATTTACTAGTTTAGTGTAATTTACTAGTAATAACTATAAATTAAGCATAATTGCACACGACTAACCCTAAACCAAACTCTAACCCTACCCAGACAGCAACATGGTGTTGGCCCACATCTGGTACGCGTGAAATCTACATGTTCCAGATGTGGGCCGAATCTGGGCCGACATTACCGTATGTTGCTGTCTGGGTATAGTACACGTAGAGCCCTATTTGAACTATCAGAGCTCATGGTATGAAACGCATGGTGCAGGTGCACTTAGAGCGTGTCCGCATCCACTTTTGCTAGTTTAACGACAGAAAAAACGGTCGACACATGGTCCAAAAGGGTTATACCTAGTCGCTTAATGAGTAATGGGTGCTTTTTGGCCGTAACGTGCAATAAACCAATCAGAGTCTCATCTCCCATTCCCTTTAAAAGCCAGTTGCGCTCACGCCATGGCGAAACCGCTATTTACATGGTGGAATTTGTTAGCGGAAAGACTGAAGTGAACGCTTCTCCAGAGAGGAATTCTTTATTTTTTAATATTTAAAAATGTTTGTGTGCTGCCGCGCGTCCCTGTGTGTGTAATAAGCTGAGTGTACGCTTGTGTGTACCCGCCTATAGACGCATATTACTCACACACCCTTTAAATAACACAAAAAATACTGCACTATTGACTTTAGACCAGGTTTGTGTTGGTCAATCGTTTTCAGTTCCTCAAAATACCAACACGCCAACAATGCGCCTGAACACACCTGGTTTTCAGACTAGCAGTCCATGGGTGAACAGATGAGCGCCAGTGCATTTGCTATTTAAACAGCGTGGCGCTGGATGTGAAAATGATAACTGCGTCGAGCTGAAACTAGCAGAAAACACTTGCGTCGCGCCATTGCGGCAGGTATATGATAGGGCCCGTAGTTACTTAATATTATTCAGTACTGTAACAGGGACACAAAACATACTCCAATAATACTCCAGTTTTATTTACAACTCCAAAAAATGTTTTCACTGTGTACTATTTCAAGTCATCTGGTTTGTATGTTGATTGTAGCGTCAATCCCTGTCTGCTAATATTTGTTGTTCGGCTCGTCCGGCGGCATTTCTCCACATTCGGCTCATTTCTCTGACTGACAGACAGCGTTATGATGGCTTTACCATGTGTTGTGCGTCGTCTGTTGTAGGCCGTCCGTGAGGTTTGGGAATACTGACATTTCCTCAGAAGTAGACGGGAGTGGCTGCAGCTTGTTTTTGATGATTACGATGAAACGTAGTGATGTAAAGGCCCTCTGGAGGGCGTTAAATAAGTCTCTTTTCCCTCGCATGTGCATTTGCTTGCTTTCTTGACTCGCTCTCACCTTCCCTCAAACTTTTTACCTGGCCGAGCCTCGTGTTTGTGGGCGTGCAAAGAGCCGCTGAGTGACAACTGTGGGAATCATTGAAACTGGATGCGCCTCTCTCTGTACGTGTGTGTGTTTACTCAGGGCTCAGCGGGCAGAAACGCTTGTATGATCGCACTAGTGAGACGGTTGCGTAACGCTCTGCAGTCTGGAGAACCTTGAATCAAAGGGCGGCTCTCGTATCACGTGTATCTCACACGGCACGCGTGGTTGGCCATTCATTGCACTCGCACGTAAATCTGCTCCTCGGTCTTCTCCAGCCAGCTTGGTTGGTTTTTAACGCAATCAACTCAGGCCTTAGAAGCATTTTTCCCGTGTTAAAGTTATGTCTGGATGTAAACGCTGCGGTGTGTGCATCAATGGATTTGTGCTGAATGATTTGTGGGTTGCAGAATGAGGCTCATAAAAGGGAAGTGGGACGGAGCGCTCGCTTTGCTCGTGTTAGTTTTGGAGGGAGAATCACACACCGTGTTTTCCGGACGACCCGCGCTGGGACCCACCGATGCACGTGGAAAACACGAGATGACGCCGTATGAGGGAGATGAATGATTTCGTGACCTCAGCGGGAGTATTTATGTATTTTGGGAAGTAGGCAGCTGATGGAAATCTTGTTCGAAAAGTGAAACGTGACATTGAGATGTTTCTCCTTTCCCAAACCTCTGATTTATTAATTGGTCAGTTTTAGTTTGGCTAGATAAGGTTAGGTTTATTCACTACTTATTTATTTTTATTAAATTATTTGAATAAAAAAATTTAATTATAATACTAAAATATGTATATTTTATGGGATTGCCCTATGTAATAATATTGCTTATAATTCAAATAAATAATAATTATTCAAATTAAATATATATATTTTTAATAATTTATAACATAAATAATAACATTTTATTTATTTATTTATTTATTTATTTATTTATTTATTTATGTTTTTGTCCCTATTTAATACTATTTTTTGAGTATACGTGGAGAACATGCTTTTGTTCCAAACTAACTAACTTTGATGCACTAGAAATAACACACACTTCAACTTTAAGGAGTTCCTGTCCATCCATCCGTGCATCCATCCATCCATCCATGCATCCATCCATCCATCCATCCATCCATCCATCCATCCATCCATCCATCCATCCATCCATCCATCCATCCATCCATCCATCTATGCATGCATGCATCCCTGCATCCATCCATCCATGCATCCCTGCATCCATCCATCCATCCATCCATGCATCCATCCATCCATCCATCCATCCATCCCTGCATCCATGCATGCATCCATCCATCCATCCATCCATGCATCCATCCATCCATCCATCCCTGCATCCATGCATCCATCCATCCCTGCATCCATCCATCCATGCATCTATCCATCCATGCATCCATCCATCCATCCATCCATCTATGCATGCATGCATCCCTGCATCCATCCATCCATGCATCCCTGCATCCATCCATCCATCCATCCATCCATGCATCCATCCATCCATCCATCCATCTATGCATGCATGCATCCCTGCATCCATCCATCCATCCATCCATCCATGCATCCATCCATCCATCCATCCATCCATCTATGCATGCATGCATCCATCCATCCATGCATCTATCCATGCATCCATCCATCCATGCATCCATCCATGCATCCATCCATCCATCCATCCATCCATCCATCCATCCATCCATCCCTGCATCCATGCATCCATCCATCCCTGCATCCATCCATCCATCCATCCATCCATCCCTGCATCCATGCATCCATCCATCCATCCATCCATGCATCTATCCATCCATGCATCCATCCATCCATCCATCCATGCATCCATCCATCCATCCCTGCATCCATGCATCCATCCATCCATGCATCCATCCATCCATGCATTCATCCATCCATCCATCCATCCATCCATCCATCCATCCATCCCTGCATCCATGCATCCATCCATCCATGCATTCATCCATCCATCCATGCATTCATCCATCCATCCATGCATCCATCCATGCATCCATCCATCCCTGCATCCATCCATCCATCCATCCATCCATTCATGCATCCATCCATCCATCCATTCATGCATCCATCCATCCATGCATGCATCCATCCATCCATCCATGCATCCATCCATCCTTGCATCCATCCATCCATTCATGCATCCATCCATCCATTCATGCATCCATCCATGCATCCATCCATCCATCCATCCATTCATGCATCCATCCATTCATGCATCATCCATCCCTGCATCCATCCATCCATGCATCCATCCATCCATTCATGCATCCATCCATGCATCCATCCATTCATTCATGCATCCATCCATCCATCCATCCCTGCATCCATCCATCCATGCATCCATCCATCCCTGCATCCATCCATCCATCCATGCATCCATCCATCCATCCATCCATCATGCATCCATCCATCCATCCATCCATCCATCAATGCATCCACCATGCATCCATCCATCATGCATCCATCCATCCATCCATCCATCAATGCATCCACCATGCATGCATCCATTCATCAATGCATCCATCCATCAATGCATCCATCATGCATCCATCCATCATGCATCCATCCATCCATCCATCCATCAATGCATCCACCATGCATGCATCCATTCATCAATGCATCCACCATGCATGCATCCATCATGCATCCATCCATCATGCATCCATCCATTCATCAATGCATCCATCCATCATGCATCCATCCATCCATTCATCAATGCATCCATCCATCATGCATCCATCCATCCATCCATCATGCATCCATCCATCCATTCATCAATGCATCCATCCATCCATGCATGGATAACAGGTTTATAACAGGAAAGCAGTTTACCCAAGTTGCTGATTGCTTTTGTAAAACGGCAGTGACAGCAATATGATAAAAGACACCAATATTACATTTACTAATATTAATGTTCAGAACAAAGGCGAAGTAAAATGACTTATTAGCATTATTAATGTTTACAGTTGCTAAAGTTGAATGTTCAGTGCAGGTTTGAACGCAGCTCCTCCAATCAGAACTTAGAGGAAAAGCTACCCTCGACCACATTCCTCAGTCATGCAGGGTTTTGTTTAAATTCATCTGAGTTCCTGTCCATCCATCCGTGCATCCATCCATCCATCCATGCATCCATCCATCCATCCATCCATCCATCCATCCATCCATCCATCCATCTATGCATGCATGCATCCCTGCATCCATCCATCCATGCATCCCTGCATCCATCCATCCATCCATGCATCCATCCATCCATCCATCCATCCATCCATCCCTGCATCCATGCATGCATCCATCCATCCATCCATCCATGCATCCATCCATCCATCCATCCCTGCATCCATGCATCCATCCATCCCTGCATCCATCCATCCATGCATCTATCCATCCATGCATCCATCCATCCATCCATCCATCTATGCATGCATGCATCCCTGCATCCATCCATCCATGCATCCCTGCATCCATCCATCCATGCATCCCTGCATCCATCCATCCATCCATCCATCCATGCATCCATCCATCCATCCATCCATCCATCTATGCATGCATGCATCCATGCATCCCTGCATCCATCCATCCATCCATCCATCCATGCATCCATCCATCCATCCATCCATCCATCTATGCATGCATGCATCCATCCATCCATGCATCTATCCATGCATCCATCCATCCATCCATCCATGCATCCATCCATGCATCCATCCATCCATCCATCCATCCATCCATCCATCCCTGCATCCATGCATCCATCCATCCCTGCATCCATCCATCCATCCATCCATCCATTCATGCATCCATCCATCCATGCATGCATCCATCCATCCATGCATCCATCCATCCTTGCATCCATCCATCCATTCATGCATCCATCTATCCATTCATGCATCCATCCATGCATCCATCCATCCATCCATCCATTCATGCATCCATCCATTCATGCATCATCCATCCCTGCATCCATCCATCCATGCATCCATCCATCCATTCATGCATCCATCCATGCATCCATCCATTCATTCATGCATCCATCCATCCATCCATCCCTGCATCCATCCATCCATCCATGCATCCATCCATCCCTGCATCCATCCATCCATCCATCCATGCATCCATCCATCCATCCATCCATCATGCATCCATCCATCCATCCATCCATCAATGCATCCACCATGCATGCATCCATTCATCAATGTATCCATCCATCAATGCATCCATCATGCATCCATCCATCATGCATCCATCCATCCATCCATCCATCCATCAATGCATCCACCATGCATGCATCCATTCATCAATGCATCCACCATGCATGCATCCATCATGCATCCATCCATCATGCATCCATCCATTCATCAATGCATCCATCCATCATGCATCCATCCATCCATTCATCAATGCATCCATCCATCATGCATCCATCCATCCATTCATCACTGCATCCATCCATCATGCATCCATCCATCCATTCATCAATGCATCCATCCATCCATGCATGGATAACAGGTTTATAACAGGAAAGCAGTTTACCCAAGTTGCTGATTGCTTTTGTAAAACGGCAGTGACAGCAATATGATAAAAGACACCAATATTACATTTACTAATATTAATGTTCAGAACAAAGGCGAAGTAAAATGACTTATTAGCATTATTAATGTTTACAGTTGCTACAGTTGAATGTTCAGTGCAGGTTTGAACGCAGCTCCTCCAATCAGAACTTAGAGGAAAAGCTACAATCGACCACATTCCTCAGTCATGCAGGGTTTTGTTTAAATTCATCTGACACAAAATACATCTCTCCGATAAATCATCACAGATGACATCAGAGAACAGAACTGGCGTTGAGGTGGGCTTGTTTGGCACTCGAACCGTGTGATGAAAGATTTATTGTATTATTCTCTTCCTTGTTTTAGTTGGCAGGTTCCTTGTGCAGGCGAACCATGCGCCATATGGTTTTAAAACCCAGTCTTTCTCTTTCCTCCTCCCTGTCTCACCAGGATAAGCATGTTCGATTTGCTCTGAGACGACTGACTTTGCTTCTGTTGTGGATGGCGCGAGGGAGAGATGCTCTCAGGTTGGGCTTGTTCAGTCGAGCAGAAACTTTCCCAGCTCGGGATGGTGAAGTCTCAATCGTAACGTTGTTGTTGGGATCTCTCGGATTCTCTCCGTAACAGCGGTGTCTTTGTTCGCCCGTGATTTTCCAGGGAAGAGAAACTCCCACCTGCACAATCGCCCTCTAAAATTGAACCATCCAAAAAAAAAGTGATATACTGCTCCTCCGGTCCACCGTCTTTGGGAGTTTCCAAAATCCAACGGGCATAAATAACACAACACTTAAAAAGTAGACACCAAAAAAGTAACAAATCTAACAAAATTACCTAAACTTTAACTAAAATTACAATGAAAACTAAATGAATGTGGCATGGGACATGTTTCTTTAAAAAAACACAGTATTACCGTAGTATCTTACCCAAAACAAACACGATTGTACCATGATATGTGTAAAAAAAGGTTTTTGTTTTGTTAGTGAAGTGTGTTCCAGAGGAAAGTGAAGCACACGAGCAAACATCTATATCTCTCTCATGATCAAGTTTTATTAGCATGATAAAAAAGGGTTTATATTGCACAACATCTCTTATTGCGTGTGTGTTGTGGACTTCAAAGGCAGTGGATCCAGGCCAGAACTCACTGGGAGATCGTTTAGAAGCGCATGAGAGCAGGTTTAAGTTGTGTGTGTGTGAGAGCTCGTCTCCACCTGACCGCAGGCCATTTGCAGCGCTGAATGACGGCACATACCTGCTGTGAACACACGGCTCATATGAAGTTGTGTTTGTGTTGATTGTGACGAAGATAGTGAAAAGTGTCAATTAGAACGTGGAGTGCTCCTGTTCACTACCATTTATAAGTTTGGGGTCAGGACGATTAAAACAAAAGAAGAAAAAAGGCACATTAAATTGATCAAAAAGCAGTCAAGATGTGTAATGTTACAAAAGATTTTTATTTGAAATAAATGCTGTTCTTTTGAACTTTGTTCATCAAAGAATCCTGAAAAACGCATCATGGTTTCCACAGAAATATTAGGCAGCACCACTGTTTTCAACTTTGATAATGTTTCTTGAGCATCAAATCATCAGAATGATTTCTGAAGGGTCATGAGACACTGAAGACTGGAGGAATGATGCTGAAAATTCAGCTTTGATCACTGGAATAAATTACACTCTAAAATGTATTCACATAGAAAACAGTTAATTGTAATAAAATTTCACAGTATTGCTGTCTTAGTCATTCTTTATTTTTTTTTAATAAAATGCAGCCTTTGGGGAGCTGAAGAGACTTCTATCAAACACATGAAGAAATCTTCCTGACCCCTAGCTTTTGAACAGTAGTGTACTACAGTAGCCTACATTTTTGAAGAAATGTTTTGCCAATGCAAATTGCTACTACAATGCTATTGCTAGATTGACTGTTAAAGGGGTCGTGAACTGGCTTTTAAAAAAAATGTATACTGTTGTCTGGGGTCAACTAATGACGTTTGCATGTTTTTTACATTCAAAAACATCATAATGAATAAGTAATAGGCTATTTTCTTCCCTGGTTTTGAGCCTCTCTCATGGAATACTTGGTTTTTATGGGCGTGCCGCACTGAAGACTTGGAAATAAACGCCCACTGCTGGGATTGGATAAGATTTGCATATTATAATGAGCTTCAGGTCCCCTGTCAGTACACATGAGGGATTGTTTTAAAGCGTGTGGGGAAACGGCAACCGGAATGATTCGTCCCACAGGGCTCTCAAAATGTCTTTATCAAACAAACACAATGATTTATCTCTCATCCACCCACAATTAATTGGAATGTTATTTTTGTATTACTTGGCCCGCCTGATCGGTGGATATAACACACACACACACACACACCTCACTGCAGAGTCAGACAAATCAAAGCATGATCAAAACTTCCGCGATTGTATTTTTCCTTCAAATATCAAGTCAAGAGAGTGAACAACTGTTTAAGCCCGTCGTCAGGCCGGTGATACGTTTTGGTAGCCCGTCTGAAAAATGCATAGCCCCGGGACATTGGGCTTTGAGAGCCCTGGACCATACATGTCCGAGTATGATCACGAATCGCAGCACAGTGACCCAACAACACCTCAAATAAAGGATTCTCCAGCCTCTGACAGCGTGCTAATGTTCAGTTAGACACGTACACATAATCATTAGATATCAATACGATCTGTAACAATGCAATACTATCACATATAAAAAACATGTTTTACTCACATTAGTGTGTTGCTTCATTCATTCATGTAATCTCATCCTGTCTGCAAAGCCAGTCTCTTGTTTACAAACGAATCCGCGGTGAAATGAAGGAACAAACGCGCAATGTCTTCCCCACGTGAGCTGGATATTCATTAAAAATAAAGAATGGAATCCAAATGAAGCTTATGCAGCATGTTTATTGCTTTGAAGTTCGATCAGGTGTAGCTCCATGTAGGCCTATGTTATTTATCTATAATATGTCAGGCACGAGTCGGTGGGCGGGGCTACAGGTTGAGGCGGTGTTTCCCCACACTCTGACGTCAAGGTGTGGCACATTCTGAGATCGAGCGTTTGATGGGCCTAGTGTCAATAAAAGCTATTCTTTGACTAACAAGGACGTTTTCAGCTTTGAAAATTACAGGATATTCTCATATTACTATGACCTTTTTTATATCAAAAGCTCAAGGGAAGGTTGATTTCTCAATTCATGACCCCTTTAATGGATGTCGTGTGACCAACGATGTCAGTTGAATCACTTTTGAGGTATAATTCATGTATGTAGCACACTATATGTTTAATATTTAGTATTCATGGTTAGCCAGCATTGATAATTATGCAATTCACTAAGCAATTTAATTGAGTCCACTGACTTTTGTACAATCAGTTTGTTTAACTATTGTGTAATCAATCAAAGTCTTGTTGACTTTTTGATGAAGTTGATGATTCAGTGATGATTTTCCACCTTTAGAACAGAATGTTTGCGTTGTTTCAAGCCAAAGCTAATGCTTTGTTCATTCACGAGGGCTGCATTTGTTTTTCGTGGCCATTGTTAAACTGCGCTGAGATTAGCAAGTTGTTTTTGGAGCTTGTAAGGCCAAACGAGTTTCTTTCTCATGGACTGTTCAACATTTCATGGGTCATAAAAATCATTTTTAAAATTACTTCTTTTTTTTGTGGAGAACACACACTTAGAAGAGCTTCGCTCAGAACTAAAACACCCTTGATCCCGCCAAACCTGCCGTGCTCACATAACACTGCAGTTACAGGATTGGCAAGCAATCTGCATTAATGGATGTGAAGCAATGACGGAGGTCTGCTCTCAATAACGTCTCCCTTTCAAAACAACTCCACCAGACCTTGAGCCAAATGAATCTCCGTCATCATCTGTAACTTCTGCTACTTTGACTCAAAGGCCTGGGAAATTCCAGATGCATGTATTTTATGTTCAGTTTCAGATTGCATAACCTGAGTTGTAAGCAAATATGAAACGATACAGATCCACTTTTGCGGCACGACTGAAGCGTGGTGTTGTGACGCTTCCCCTCATGTGTATGTTGATGGGCATTCTTCAAGTTTACCGCTATGGGCGTGCGTTTGAGCCAGCTGGGAATGAAAAACAAAGGACCAGCGGGAGACTTCCCTCCGTCTCCATGTGCTCTACTTCTATTGGATAGTCGCGTCGCGTTCAACGGATTCATTTGCATAAAGATGGGCTTTGGCCAGCTTTTTTGACGCGCGGCATTTGTTCAAAGGCAGCGCCGCCTTCCCGGAATGCTTTGCGGGCGCGTTAAAGTCGCTTGACGTCACCCATAAGAATAAAGTGGAGTGCGGCGCAACAGAAGTGTTGCACGGACAAGTGGATCAGCACCTTAAGTTGTAAGTAGCAGCAAAAACAGCAGCAGCAGCAGCAGCAATAACAGCAGCAGCAGCATTAATAACCGCAGCAGCAGCATTAATAACAGCAGCAGCAGCAGCAGCAATAATAGCAGCAGCATCAGCAATAATAGCAGCAATAACAGCAGTAGCAGCAATAACAGCAGCGATAGCAGCAGCAATAATAGCAGCAGCAGCAATAACAGCAGTAGCAGCAATAACAGCAACACCACCACCAATAACAGCAGCAGCAATAACAGTAGCAGCAGCATCAATAACAGCAGCAGCATCAATAACAGTAGCAGCAGCATCAATAACAGCAGCAGCATCAATAACAGCAGCAGCAGCAATAACAGTAGCAGCAGCATCAATAACAGTAGCAGCAGCATCAATAACAGCAGCAGCATCAATAACAGCAGCAGCAATAACAGCAGCAGCAATAACAACAGCAATAACAGTAGCAGCAGCAGCAGCAATAACAACACCAATAATAGTAGCAGCAGCAGCAATAACAGTAGCAGCATCAATAACAGCAGCAGCAGCAGCAATAACAGTAGCAGCATCAATAACAGCAGCAGCAGCATCTATAACAGCAGCAGCAGCATCAATAACGCTGCATTCACACAGGGCTTCGGCGTCAATGCTTGACGGAGGGCGTGGCTGAAGCTTGGTGCTGACGCGACTGTCATAATGACAACAGCTAATCACATTACTTGCCGCTTGGACCACAACACAAAAAAAGCGCCTTTTTTGACAGCTAGTCTGTGAGACTATTTTGTGTATGAAAACTGATCACTTTAATATTTGATTCCTCATTTGGGTGGGGGATAGCGCCTATTTGAACCACACATGATATAATATGCTGCCTGTCATTCAATGATAAACAGAGTACACGGACAGAATACAAGCATGATACATTCCAGATTCTCCAACCGTCTCTGGCGCCTCCTTCCAGGCCTGGTCTCTCCAGTTTGTATCCCGGTATGTAAATAATGATTGGTAGTAAAGGACCGGGTGATTACCCACCGCTGTTATTAGCTTTTCCTCCATTTTAGATCGTTTTTCACTCTTCATTCACTCTTCAGTCACCGGTGTTTTAAACGAACGCTATTGGCTAGCGTCTGCTCTAGGATATTTGCATAGGGTGATCTGATTGGATGACGCCTGCGTTGGCGCTTGAAAAGTTGAGAAATCTCCAACTTTTGCCGCTTGCAACGCGAGTGAAGCGACGCAACGGAACCCACAATTCAGTTCGTCAATGCATGACGTCACCCATTCAAAGTAAACGAGAAGCGTTGACGCCGACGCCCCGTGTGAATGCGGCGTAACAGCAGCAGCAATAACAGCAGCAGCATCAATAACAGCAGCAGCATCAATAACAGCAGCAGCATCAATACCAGCAGCAGCAATAACAGCAGCAGCAGCAATAACAGCAGCAGCAGAAATAACAGCAGCAGCAGCAATAACAGCAGCAGCAGCAATAACAGTAGCAGCAGCATCAATAACAGCAGCAGCAATAACAGTAGCAGAAGCATCAATAACAGCAGCAGCAGCAGCAATAACAGCAGCAGCATCAATAACAGCAGCAGCAATAACAGTAGCAGCAGCAGCAATAAACGCAGCAGCAGCATCAATAACAGCAGCAGCAATAACAGCAGCAGCAGCAATAACAGCAGAAGCAGCAATAACAGCAGCAGCATCAATAACAGCAGCAGCAGCAATAACAGCAGCAGCAGCAATAAAAGTAGCAGCAGCATCAATAACAGCAGCAGCAATAACAGTAGCAGCAGCAGCAATAACAGCAGCAGCAGCAGCAGCAATAACAGCAGCAGCAATAACAGCAGCAGCAGCAATAACAGTAGCAACAGCAATAACAGCAGCAGCAGCATCGATAACAGCAGCAGCATCAATAACAGCAGCAGCAGCAATAACAGTAGCAGCAGCAGCAATAACAGCAGCAGCATCAATAACAGTAGAAGCAGCATCAATAACAGCAGCAGCAGCAATAACAGCATCAGCAGCAATAAAAGTAGCAGCAGCATCAATAACAGTAGCAGCAGTATCAATAACAGCAGCAGCATCAATAACAGCAGCAGCAATAACAGTAGCAGCAGCAGCAGGAATAACAGCAGCAGCATCAATAACAGTAGCAGCAGCAGCAATAACGGCAGCAGAAGCAGCAAAACAGCAGCAGTAATAACAGCAGCATCAGTAATAACAGCAGCAGCAGCAATAACAGCAGCAGCATCAATAACAACAGCAGCAGCAGCAATAACAGCAGCAGCAATAGCAGCAGCAGCATCACTAACAGCAGCAGCAGCATCAATAACAGCAGCATCAATAACAGCAGCAGCAGCAATAGCAGAAGCAGCAGCATCAATAACAGCAGCAGCAGCATCCATTACATCAGCAGCAGCAGCAATAGCAGCAGCAATAACAGCAGCAGTATCAATAACAGCAGCAGCATCAGCAATAATAGCAGCATCAGCATCAGAAATAACAGCAGCAGCATCAATAACAGCAGCAGCAGCAATAGCAGCAGCAGCAGCAGCAATAACAGCAGCAGCAATAGCAGCAGCAGCATCAATAACAGCAGCAGCAGCATCAATAACAACAGCATCAATAACAGCAGCAGCAGCAGCATCAATAACAGCAGCATCAATAACAGCAGCATCAATAACAGCAGCATCAATAACAGCAGCATCAATAACAGCAGCAGCAGCAATAGCAGCAGCAGCAATAACATCAGCAGCAGCATCAATAACATCAGCAGCAGCATCAATAACAGCAGCAGCAGCAGCAATAGCAGCAGCAGCATCAATAACAGCAGCAGCAGCAGCAATAGCAGCAGCAATAACAGCAGCATCAATAACATCAGCATCAATAACAGCAGCAGCAGCAATAACAGCAGCATCAATAACATCAGCATCAATAACATCAGCAGCAGCATCAATAACAGCAGCAGCAGCAGCAATAGCAGCAGCAGCATCAATAACAGCAGCAGCAGCAATAGCAGCAGCAATAACAGCAGCATCAATAACATCAGCATCAATAACAGCAGCAGCAATAACAGCAGCATCAATAACAGCAGCAGCATCAATAACATCAGCAGCAGCATCAATAACAGCAGCAGCAGCAGCAATAGCAGCAGCAGCATCAATAACAGCAGCAGCAGCAGCAATAGCAGCATCAATAACAGCAGCATCAATAACAGCAGTAGCAAGACAGCTCAGAGTTGTCATGACAGAAGTAAATATAGTAAAATGATGTCAATCATGGCAACTCTTGGAAAATAATTAAACAGCATTTTATTCATAAGAATGTAATGTATAGGCTTTTTTTCTGGGCGGACTTGATCTGCATACGCTGCTGCTGGCATGAGTGAAGGCTATTGTCAAAACATACACATACTGGTGACACACAGCGAATAGGGTGACACACGCATAATGGTGACACACAGCGAATAGGGTATGAGCGGCTGCAAGGAGAGTATGGAGGACCCCCTATAGCAGATAGACAAGTGGTGCTGGGGAAGGTGGAGGGCTAGGGAAATTCCCATGGTGCACTGCATTGCGTAGATCCAGTTTGGGACGGAAGTCAATGGGTTACATAAATAGAACAGATCAATTAGCCAAAGTTATTTTAGTATTATTTATATTCTATTATAGTTTTTATTCATATTTTGAATTTACTTTTATTTTATATTATTATAAATAAATTATAAAATATTATAAGGTTAATTTTTTTAACATTTTTGTTCTGCACCTCATGAGTCTCATTTGTGTTTTTAATATTACTATTTAGGTTTAATTTGTTATTATTTCACTTTAAGTTTTTATTTATTTCCAGTTATTTTTCCAATCTTTTGTTGTGACTTTGTGCTTTTAACTTTTAATTGAACTCTTATGATTCTTCCTGTTGAAGCATTCTTTTATGTAATGTACAGAACGCCTGTTTTGACCTTCTTTGAATTGCTTTTATTTTGGGTGGTTACACCCCCTAGCCCCCCAGTAATTTGCACCCTGGTCTGGCTGAATGAGGTATTCAGGTGGTGATGAGCATAATGGTGATTGGATGAAACTCGACCTTTGCTTAGTTGGATTCAAAAGGGTCTCCAGCATTGAGCCTAATTACAGGAAAATCACCATGGCCAGTAGTTGACCTTTCCCCTTGAGTCAGACTGCCTCAGATCAGAGACCCCTGGGTCTGTTAGGAGTGCTGTAATGAGGTGGCTGGGGGTCAAAGGTCGAGTCTGTGAATGTAGGTGGTGATGTCTGTGACCCCGGGCGGTACAGATAAATGGCCAGTGGGAGGTCCTATGTGTGCATCTGTGTGTTTCTGACCCAGGGCACACATAAATGACCCTGCAGGAATCAAACGGTGAATTGCCTTTCCCACCAACAAAATATTTGGGTGATGCAGTGTCTCGTTCCCTTCTCAGGGAACAAGGGTTAGCGTTGTAACCCGAGATGTTTCTGTTCCCCATTGATTTCCATAGTATCTTTTTTTCCCTTCATATTATGGAAGGCAATGGGGACCAGCAACATTCTTCAAAATATCTTCTTTTGTGTTCAACAGAACAAAGAAACTCATACAGGTTTAGAGTAAATGATGACCATTATTTGGATGAACTAACCCTTTTAAGGAATATTTGGAGATTAAGGGATAAGGATTTCAGATGCTTGAAATTACAGTTTTGATAGAGTCCTTTTTTTGAAGTGATTGGATTTGTGGTTCAAAATAATGGTCAAAAGAAGATTAAAATGTAAAATAGTTTAAAAATAAAAATATGCTTATTATGCTTATGTCTGCAAAAGTGCTGTCTTTACGATCTTCAAAAAAAAAAAAACATACCATGCGATCATCCTCATATTATTTTCTTCTTTGAGTCAAGTCATGTCATCTTTATTTGTATGGCTCTTTATACAATACAGATGGTCTCAAAGCAGATTTACAGTGATATACAGGAAAATAATGATTCAATGAAGCAAACAGAATTGTGTGTGTCATTGTTCCGTCAGTTCATTGTTGATTCGGTTCTGTTGTAAAGATCATCAAATATGACATTAGTTTGGGTTATAAAGCATCTCTGTGGAAAACAGTGATGTCAACGTCCAGTTCTGTTCAGCTCTCATACAATGGTGTTAATGCAGGTAGATCAGTTATATTGTTGAATATTGTCCCCGACTAGCTAGAGGCGACAGTGGCAAGGAACCCAAACTCCATCAGGTGACAGAATGGAGGTTTTTGAGCACACTATTTTAAGTGTCCTCTCATTTTGTCAATACTTTATCTAATAACCATTACTTAAATACTCATTTACAGATACAGTTTGAGATATTGTTCTTTACCTGGCTGTGGCGAGTCTGTGAAGTTAAAGGGATAGTTCACCCAAAAATGAAAAATTAGCCCATTATTTACTCACCCCCAAGTCATCCGAGGTGTATATGACATTTTTCTTTCAGACGAATAAAATTGTGTTATATTACAAAAGTCCAGGCTGATCCAAGCATTAGAATTGGATTTATAGTTGCTCTGTTTTTGAAGTCCATAAAAAGTGCATCTGTCCGTCAAATAACTGCTCCACACAGCTCTGGGGTGTTAATAAAGGCCTTCTGAAGCGAATCGACGCGTTTGTGTAAGAAAAATATTCATATTTAAAACTTTATAAAGTAAACTTTCGGCCGACCGCCTTCTGTGGAAAAGTGTTGAATGTTGAAAGTGAAACTCAAGATGCGTACGTGACGTCATGACGAGTGGACCTGGTCGCGTTAGTCTTTCGATCGGCAGGGGAACTTTCAACAATTTTTCCATAAATTTAACAGGGAAGGCGGTCGGCCGAAAGTTTACTTCATAAAGTTTTAAATATGGATATTTTTCTTACACAAACGCATCGATTCGCTTCAGAAGGCCTTTATTAACACCGAGTGGAGCAGTTATATGATGGACAGATGCACTTTTTATGGACTTCAAAAACAGAGCAACAGAGCTTGGATTAGCCTGGACTTTTGTAATATAACTCCGATTTTATTCGTCTGAAACAAGAATGTCATATACACCTAGGATGACTTGAGGGTGAGTAAATTATGGGCTAATTAAAATTTTTGGGTGAACTATCCCTTTAAGTATCTGTAACTAGGTATTAATGTATACACCACTAGAGGGCATTACATCTCCTGTCCTGAACACAGAATATGCCTTTATAATGTTGTGGTTTTATATTTGATTCACTGCTAAATCAGTGTGTTAAAGTAGCACGAGAATAGAGTTTTATATTTTCTAAAGAAATAAATGTGAAATATGAGCCTCTACAATGTTTCTAGGTGACCAAGGTATTAATCTTCTTGTCTCTAGATATGGTTTGGATTCCTCCTTCTAATCTATACAATCTGTGGAATTTTTTTTCACCTGTTCTATCGTTACGCAAAAGAAAATGATGCATCTGAGCATTTAGTGAAGTAACAGCACACCTCTCATCAAGATCACCTTAAAAAGTATGATACGGGTTACAATGCTTAAAGGTGAACTATGTAACATTTTTTCAGTAAAATATCCAAAACCACTAGGCCAGTGTTATATATTTTGTTCAGTTGAGTACTTACAATATCCCAAATTTGTAAATCGTGAGAAATTGCTATTTTACCCAAGGCACCGGGATGTGTGAGGGAGTCGCCTGTCGATTGCGTCAGATCTGCGTTATCCTCAGTTTCCGGTTTTATTTTGCAGAAACGCTTTATTCTCACTGCAGTGTGAACAAGTGTCATTGCAGCCGCCGAGAGAACACACAGAGTAACGTCATAACATCATTAACACACTCAGATGTGTCTAAAATGATCAACAGAGCTGCGTTACCTCATACTCATGACTGGAAAAGTGGAAATGGCGCCAGTGACTGTGTCATAATAAAAATCACATCGATGAACATGATTTCTGCCCGAGTCCTATCCCGATTCTTTTCCACCGGCTGTGAGGTGAAGACCACCTGTCCCAAGATTCTGCGCTCAAACTTGGCGTCATCAAACTACACCTTTGTTTTGAACAGGCGAACTTTAGCGAATGGAAAAGTTACATAGTGCACCTTTTTAAGTTCAATTAGGCCCTGTTTACACCTGGTATTAAGGTGTGTTTTGGTCAATCGGATCACAAGTGATGACGCTAAATACAGGTGTAAAAGGGGTCTAAAACGTTTTGAGCTTGTCCACTTTCGCCACTTCCAGAGGTAGTCAGAAATGCATTTGACTGGATTGCATTTGAAGTGTAAACGCTCATGTGGTCGAATGTGTTCAAACAGCCACCAAAGACGCCTGCTCTCCGCCTATTGACCTAATGTGGAAACATTATGGCAAGTGCGCTAGCCAAACAGGGTTTGAAAAACCTACCAAGCACAATGCTCTCTCACTATTTCCGATTTCACAGCGTTCAGCTGGTCTTGCGTAGCCTGGATGCCAGCCAAATTTAGCCCCGCCCACAACATTTGAGGTCGAGAAGTTGATGCTCTCTGTCTGTTTTGGGCGTGATTATTTCGTCCATTAGACCGAAAGATCTAAAGAACACATACATTTACCTGCCCATATTCCCTCCCCTTGAAGAAATCAGGACAGAAGTGGTTGAACGTGGACAAAAGAGACGGATTAAAACACCAGAACGGGTATGTCTCCCTCGTCTACTTGTGATCCGATTGACCCAAACGGGGCCTTAGTGTCAGGGGTTTGTTCACATCACTAACCGTAAGTACAGTATGAGCAATAGTACTTTGGAAGTGCAGTCATGAACTCTGAAAATATTCACGTGTAAAGCACAGGCTAGAGTAATACATCACAGCTGGATAAACAAAAGTTCTGTGTCTAAACTTTAGCGGAGGCTCTGCTCTGCTCGCTCGGCTCCTTCCGTCAGCCTTTGAAGAGTGTTTTTCTCTGGGACTCTGGGGTTTGCGTTCACTTCTGAAATTAGACAGCTGCTCTGAGGGTCTGCATCTTGTGAGTCGCTTTCTGCTGATTTGTGACTTCGTAAAAGATAACCGTTGTTTTTTTGTTTAGAAAGGGAAGGTGTTCTGTGGACCTGCTGTTCTCAGGGAGTTTTAAAGTCATAGATGCACAGATCTTAGAGTTCGGAAAGCGAGTGTTCCCATGGGCCGCTGGAAAAGTGCTGCTTGATTGAGTTTGGGTTTGTGCTCCTCAGGTCCGGCTCTGTGCGTGAGCTCAGTTACAGAGACCAGACCCCTGTCAAACAGACCATCAGACTGTCAGATGAAAGAATGAGTGCAGAAAATCTCATGGAATTACATTGACCAGAATATCACAGAGACTTGAGGGAAGACGGAAAGAAACCACCTAGTAACCATCCAGAGCACCTTAGCAACCGCATAGCAACAGCATGGTACAGGGCTATTATAGTTAACGAAAACTAAAACCATAAAAATATGTAATTTATTTTGTTATTTTATTGCTATTTTAACTAGTGGGCAAGAAAACATTTCTCATTTTCATTTAGTTTAAAAACGTGATGTACTAAAATAACTAAAAGTGAAATTAAAAAGTAATGCAAACTTTAAATAGACGTGTATATACACTGAACAAAATTATAAACGCAACACTTTTGTTTTTGCCCCCATTCTTTATAAGCTGAACTCAAAGGTCTAAGACTTTTTCTATGTACACAAAAGGCCTATTTCTTTCAAATATTGTTCACAAATCTGTCTAAATCTGTGTTAGTGAGCACTTCTCCTTTGCCGAGATAATCCATCCACCTCACGGGTGTGGCATATCAAATGCTGATTAGACAGCATGATTAGTGCACGATTAAGTGCATGATTATTGGATGATTAAGTGTGCCTTAGGTAAAGTAGAGATCAGAAGATTATTACCTTGGTCACCTAGAAACATTGTAGTGGCTCATATTCCATATTTATTTCTTTAGAAAATATGAAACTCTATTCTACAAGAAACGTGCTACATTAACACTCTAATTTTGCAGTGAATCAAATATAAAACCATATATATATATATATTAGTGGTGGGCCGTTATCGGCGTTAACGTGCTGCATTAACGTGAGACTCTTATCGGGCGATAAAAAAAATATTGCCGTTAATCTATTCTCAAAGTTGGGTTGGGAGCTGGGTCTATACTACGCAAGCTATGATGACTTTCACCTTGATAGTTTAGCGCGGATGTATACCTAGCTGAATTGCACTGTAGGGGGCGAGAAATGAGTCTTCGAACCTTGTGTATGCCAACTAGTGTTGTCAAAAATATCCATATTTCGATATGTATCGATACTGAAATATCTGAAATGATACAATACTCATTTTCTACAGTATCGATGTGACAGTGTGTTAGTATTGGTGTGACCAGTCTGAATTTCGTGCGGGGTTGCACATAACGTTAATTCTACTAATTCCTGGAGATTTCACGCTCGCATCTGAAGCGCACACACACATACTGTAATAAAGCCGCCTCTGACATACAAGTGCAAAAAAGAGCTCCTTTTACCATCTTATTAATGGTCAAATACACTCAAAAATGTCTCAATGCCCATCTTGGTGAGTTTTAACGTAAACAGTCGTAACCAACTCACAGGAACAGTGTTTGGGATCCATGCGTGCGTCAGGTCTTAAAGGGACAGAAGTTATTTATTATTCAAACTACAAAAAGACAAACGATCACTTACGAGCACACATATTCTGAATGCCTTCGGCAGAATTCAAAAGAGCCATTTTAATTAATTCCAAGACTACAGTGAGATATATATTTATATATATATATATATATATATATATATATATATATATATATACTCTACAAGTGAAAAGTTTGGACACACTTTCACATCAAAGAGAATGGGAAAGCGTGTCCAAACCTTTGACTGGTAGGGTACATACATGCATACATATACACTCAAAAACTCATATGTATGTGTATAATGTGTATATGTGTATATATATATATATAATGTATGTATATATGTTTGTATGTGTGCATGTACACTTCCAGTCAAAAGTTATATGTTTATACACACAGACAAATATATTATATAAACAAACTTTTATGTTAGGTGTGATTAATTGTATATAATTGAAATGTCTATTGGATGAACTTCGAACACATTTTTCTTTCTTAGATTCTTTTAAAGCTCATCAAATGGGAGCATTTTCATTTTCACCTCTGTAAAAGCAATTATATGTAATTATAAGTCAAATTAAGTATTTAACTATATAAACTTGAAAATTACTTAAGTGTTAATCTCATTTAATAGCCAAATTGCAGGAGGTGTGCAATTACATTGAGACTTCACAGTAAGTGCATTGTCATAGAAAGTGTGTTCAAAACTTGATTCTGAATTGAATTGTGTTGTGGTGGGAAAAAAAAAAAACATTTACGCATTTTGCAGACACATTTATCCAAAGCAACTTGCCGTAGTGTTCGACATCTAAATTAGTGAACATTTCTGCAAGAATTGTAAATGCAGTATATAATAAATGTATATTCTTGAATAGAGAATATCATATAAATCTATGATCTAAAATCTATTTATATGAGTACATCATATAAATATTGTAATATATAAAGGCATAATTTGTAATACAATGTAATATATAAATATTTATGTGTGTAAAAACTAACTTCCTCATTATAGGCATTTTAAACACACACTTTACTTTCATGGTGGCAAAAATTCACACATTTCAAAACGAGCAGATGCTGATGCGCTTTGACAGTTCTGACCAAAACGTCTAATGAAGTTAATTTCTGTCAGAGTTCAGTTTGCTGTGTTACAGGCTCTGGTTTGGAAAGGGAATGTCTTTTAAACCACATCACTTGATTCTTTAATGATTCGGTACGGGCGTCCTGCTAATGAAAACAAGACGCTGTGGATGTATAGTTTAATCCAGGCAGCGTTACACACAGTTTTGGTCTAAATCATTCTTACTGAGCACACGCATACCATCCGTGTGTGCTCTTAGCTGTAGCGGTCAGGCGGTATGTCACACACTAAACCACTGCAATTCAGCGCTGGATAGGAACCAGGTCGCCTGATCCACTGTTAGTTTAAGAGAGAAGAGAAAAGACGTCCTGTGCTTCCTCGTCGGCTGATTTCTAACGCAGATGGGAAGTTTAATCCACTCTATTTGCACAATAATTTAAATGGAATCAATATAACAAGGCTGTTTTAAATCAAATAAACCTTCTATTTTGGTGTGTGTATATATATATACATACACTCACCTAAAGGATTATTAGGAACACCACACTAATACTGTGTTTGACCCCCTTTCGCCTTCAGAACTGCCTTAATTCTACGTGGCATTGATTCAACAAGGTGCTGAAAGCATTCTTTAGAAATGTTGGCCCATATTGATAGGATAGCATCTTGCAGTTGATGGAGATTTGTGGGATGCACATCCAGGGCACGAAGCTCCCGTTCCACCACATCCCAAAGATGCTCTATTGGGTTGAGATCTGGTGACTGTGGGGGCCATTTTAGTTCAGTGAACTCATTGTCATGTTCAAGAAACCAATTTGAAATAATTGGAGCTTTGTGACATGGTGCATTATCCTGCTGGAAGTAGCCATCAGAGGATGGGTACATGGTGGTCATAAAGGAATGGACATGGTCAGAAACAATGCTCAGGTTGGCCGTGACATTTAAACAATGCCCAATTGGCACTAAGGGGCCTAAAGTGTGCCAAGAAAACATCCCCCACACCATTACACCACCACCACCAGCCTGCACAGTGGTAACAAGGCATGATGGATCCATGTTCTCATTCTGTTTACGCCAAATTCTGACTCTACCATCTGAATGTCTCAACAGAAATCGAGACTCATCAGACCAGGCAACATTTTTCCAGTCTTCAACTGTCCAATTTTGGTGAGCTTGTGCAAATTGTAGCCTCTTTTTCCTATTTGTAGTGGAGATGAGTGGTACCCGGTGGGGTCTTCTGCTGTTGTAGCCCATCCGCCTCAAGGTTGTGCGTGTTGTGGCTTCACAAATGCTTTGCTGCATACCTCGGTTGTAACGAGTGGTTATTTCAGTCAAAATTGCTCTTCTATCAGCTTGAATCAGTCGGCCCATTCTCCTCTGACCTCTAGCATCAACAAGGCATTTTCGCCCACAGGACTGCCGCATACTGGATGTTTTTCCCTTTTCACACCATTCTTTGTAAACCCTAGAAATGGTTGTGCGTGAAAATCCCAGTAACTGAGCAGATTGTGAAATACTCAGACCGGCCCGTCTGGCACCAACAACCATGCCACGCTCAAAATTGCTTAAATCACCTTTCTTTCCCATTCTGACATTCAGTTTGGAGTTCAGGAGATTGTCTTGACCAGGACCACACCCCGAAATGCATTGAAGCAACTGCCATGTGATTGGTTGATTAGATAATTGCATTAATGAGAAATTGAACAGGTGTTCCTAATAATCCTTTAGGTGTGTGTGTATATATATATATATATATATCAGACATAATAAAATTCCATGTGCAAATGAGGTCAACTGTTTTGTAATGCGTACTGTTTCACATACTAAAATAGCATACATAAATCTTCTCACATGAAAGATCTTATCTTATGAACCATCTATCATATATTTTCTTTGGTTTATTTTTTTAAATTCTAAATAAATGTTGTAGTCTTGAAGTGATAGTTCACCCAAAAAAGAAATTTCTGTCATCATTTATTCACCCTCAAGTTGTTCCAAACCTGTATTAATTTATTTCTTCTGTTGAACACAAAATACATATTTTAAAGAATGTTTGTAACCAAACAGTTGATGGACCCCATTGACTTGGATGGAGACCATACTATGGAAGCCAATGGGGTCCATCAACTGTTTGGTTCCCCATATTCTTCAACATATCTTCTTTTGTTTTCAGAAGAACAAAGAAGTTCATACAGCTTGGAACAACTTGAGGGTGAAAACATGATGACATAATTTTCATTTTTGGGTGAACCATCCCTTTAAGGAAGTTAGAATTGAAAGGCGTGGAATAACGATGAGTGTAGTTTTACCTGCGGGGCAGTGGCGGCTGTAGCGGTCATGGAAGCGGGTGGCAGACGCAGGCTTTATAAAACCTACAATCACATTCCTGAATGATCTATGAGCTCCACCTACTCAGACCAGATCAAAGAGCTTCATCACAGAGGAAGGAGCCAAAGATCAGGAGAAAGAAAGACAGGGAGAATTAAAGGGGAAAGCTTTTCTTCCTGTGCTGAGATCATGGTGGAGATATTCAATACACACACACACACACACACACACACACAAAAACTACGGCTGTAACCTGCAAGTACACAAATGCTTAACCAGCAAATCGCAAGTGTGCAGAAAACAAACCTCAAGGGGGCGATAGAGTTACCTTCAAATGTCCAGGTAGCTAAATATAAACATGCTGACTTTATTAGGACACAGTGTCAAGAGGGTTGAAAAGTTAATCACACTTTGGTAACAGTGATGAATTAGGACTCGTAACAGATCCACTGACCCATTAGTTACAACAGCCTTATGTCTCTGACGGGTGTGTGTGTGTGGGGGGTTCAGGTAAACCCTACATTATGAGGACAAAATGGATTTAGGATATTGCAATCTTTGTCCTTGTGGGGAAATGTTTTGGTCCCCATGAGGAAAACGGCTTATAAATCAAACTGATGTTTGAAGTTTTCTGTGATGGGTAGGTTTAGGGGTAGGGAATAAAATATACATTATGTACAGCATAAAAATCATGTCTATGAAAACTCCCCATAAAACATGAAAATACTGTGTGCGTGCGTGTGTGTGTGAGTGAGAGCGCGCTCTTGGCTTCGTTTCAGACTAAGTGTAACCCAGCCAAATTATAGCTGACTCATTAGACGTGTTATTTTTGGACGTCTACCTGCTGTCTGAGACTAAAGCTCCTCCCTTCCCTCTTTCTCACTCGTTCAGTCTTTAGTGTGACCATGCATGCGGTGCAGATTAATCATTCATGACCATCTTGGACAGGAAAACTACACACAATTCCCATCTAGCACAGCTACATTGCAAAAACTGTTTCTTTTAAAGTTGGAAAAAAGGTTGTGATAAAAGATTTTCCTCCTACATACTTAATATGACTGATTGTTTTACTGACTGAAGTATTTTCATAACTTTGCAGAAACAGTGTTTGACGTTGTGAGCTTGAATGTCCGAATCTAACCTCGCCTTACATTCGGCATCTAATGAATATTTTTGGCACGTTCTTTAAAAAATAAAGTGTTTCTCAATAACATCAAATACATTTTAGAGAGATTAAAAAAATAGTAACATTGTGTTTTTGTTAAAAATACAACACTTTGATATAGAGGCTATCTATAGAAAACCTTTCAAATTTAGAGACTTTTACCACAACATTTTTATTTTACTTGTAAACAACTGTTCAAAAGTGTTTTCTAAATTCTTAACACATTAAATTGATCAAAAGTGACATTTAAATTTTTACAAATAAATCTATTTCAAATGAATGCTGTTCTTTTGACCTTTCTATTCATCAATGAATCCTGAAAAAAAGAACATGTATCACATTTTTCACAAAAATATGAAGCAGCGCACTCATAAATGTTTCTAGAGCATCAAATCATCATATTAGACTGATTTCTGAAGGATCATGTGACACTGAAGACAGGAGGAATGATGCTGAAAATTCAGCTTTGATCACAGGAATAAATTACATTTTACGATATATTCACATAGAAAACAGTCATTTTAAATTGCAATAATATTTGACAATATTGCTGATTTTACTGCATTTTTTGCTCAAATAAATGGCACCTTGGTCAGCATAAGAGCATCATTTTTATGGTGTGGTTCAATATATCCTGTCTGCAACCAAAATGCTATGTTGTGAAATGCTGTAAAAGTGTTTTATGCCAACCTGATCTCATGAGAATACGTGTATATTTTTAAGTAAAATGCGATTCTACCACACGTACATTTACTTACGTTTTCATACACACTAAAATGTACAATACTAACGTATTGACAGTGTGAACGTGTACCAGCTCCCATATATGAATATTAAAATAGTGGCATCAAAATTGTGTTTCTATTGTATTCAATTGTCAAATCAATACATGTTTTCAGTCGCTTTTATTAAATGCATTTTTACTAATCTACTTAATATAAAAATAAAATTTTGCTCTGTTCGTGACTTCTGCTGCAAACTCATTTCAGATGATTAGATAATGGTAAAGAAAACTGCATTTTAAAACCTTGAGATGAATAACATTTCTGCAATCGTTTAATCATTTTGTAGTATTTAGCTTGTTTGCCTACGATTTCATTTCTTCTATTCAGCAACTGACGATCATAAGATACAACACAACAAATTCATAAAACACATACATTTTATTTGTTCGCTGTAATCCAAATCTTTAGAATCCATATGTTTGTGAGGAACAGATCCAAATTCAGCCCTTTATCCAGTGATCTTCATCTCCATTCTCATCAGCGACCGTAAACGTCAAATCCCATGCTCGTTGTGATGAATTCAAATTTCAAATTAAAAAATCGCGCCCTCATGAAGCGTGGCATCGAGCACTCATTGGCTCTCGCCTGCTTCGTCCCAGATTGTGAAATGCCGTGCTTCAGTCGATTTGTATTTGAAATGGGAAACACGCGCCTTCACGGAGTGAAGCCGGATTAATATTTTCATTGATGAATAACTTACATTCTGCTCTGTACCTCATTCGAAACTATTATACACCACCAGAGAGGACTGCGACTGCAACACATCGTCATTTGAACTACTTTTGGTACCGACATTTTTGCAATAAATAAATTATTGTGATTACACTGGTCTGTCTATTATGCTTTTATTTATAACAGTACGTAGCTTTAATAAATGGTTATGGGTAGGTGTAGGATTAGCCGTTCAAAATATCTTTTTTATGCTATATTGTTACTAAAATCGTCAATTTCCAACACATTTCTGTCCATTACGTTTTATTCTCTTTATATTGTGTATAAAATTGGTATGTTTAGGTTTGGGGGTAGTGTTAAGGGATCTTACATTTATCCATACAATTGTTAAAGGGGAAATTATACAGATATCTTTATGATCTAACAAAAAAGATTTCATGAATGATTTTTTAGCTGTAAAAACGTAATAATGCTACTTTTAAATGTTGGCAATAAGTCCATATTCTACGTTTTAGCACTTCTCAAAACGTACAAAAACGTACGCTTTGTCTCTTTGAAAGTTACGTATTAATACCTACGTATTAACAATGGGACCAGGCTGTTTAATGCTAATGCGAGGAATTGTGAACTTCTATAAACGCCCATCACCTCTCTCGTCTCAGGTGTTAACAGCTCAGTAAGGTCTTTGTGTGTTTAAACACTCTGTTCTTGTGGTCTCACTCCAGCATTTGGCCATGATGGCGCCAAGGTCAGCAGAGGCTGAGAGCGGGCCGGATTAGAGGAGATTAAGACGGAGGCTGGTATTTCTGCCTCTCTCTGTCGCTCCCTTTCTCTATAATTGTGTTTGTAATCAACACAGAATAAGTGTCCTTGTCTTTCTGAGACATGTCTCAAAGCCTTGCGTATGAAATCTCTCATTCAGTCAGCAATACTTATGCAAATGAGGACCTCCGGAGGGAAATGTCATTGCTTGGAAGTTGCGCTTTTAAAACTCAGGAGAATTATTATTTTCTCTTATTCAAGTTTTAACTTTTGTGTTATTAGCATAATTGTATAGAGCTATACAGTTAATTTGTATAGTTTATTTGATTAATGGTTACTTCATATTGAATCTCTGGCTTTCTATTGCAGACTTTGAGTTTGAGACATTGTTTAGTTAAACATTGTATTCTGGCACTCAAAAAGACACCAAGGGAAGCAGGAGACTTCAGAAAAAGTCTATCGATTTAATCCCACTGGTGAATAAAAAACAACTGAGACACTAAAGTGTTTTTTTTTTCTGGTGTATGGACCAAGTTAAAGAGCTGATCTTTAGTTTACCATCTACCATCTGACTCTTCCACACCAGTGATTAGTGTACCAGCTAACATAACATACACACAAACACACACTCACACTCACACACAGGCCTGTTAGTACACTAGACACAACTCACAGTAAAGACAACCAATTTACTACAGTAACTGAGCCATTTCAACCCTGTGTCTGAAAACAATAGGTTGTAAATTGCATACTGGTTTCTTCAGAGCAATAAGAAGATCTTGGAGCACAAGTCCTTGTTTTATGAGTCGTTTCATTGGAGGCTCTTTACAGTATTGGACACTTTGTCAATAGACAGGATGCGGTTATAGTGCCCAAGAAAAGGTTACAGATGTAATTGTTTTATTTAGGGACTATGTTGTGGATGGGGCTAGCCTGGTGAGATATTGGTGTCCCCAGTCATGTTAATAAGCTTACTGTGGTTATCCAGCTTCACCGGCAAACGGCAATGGACTGTTTAATTTTAAGTTTGAGAAAATTTTAGGAACTTTTTTTTATGGTTCCAACCTGGAAATCTGAGTCATTTTGTTTGCAAGCAACACTGAATTAGACTTATTTTCATCAATTGAATGTAAGTGTATTTTGTCTGCACTGGTAATTGTTTTCACTTTTACTTAATATACATTTTAAAACAAGTGAAAAATGATATTCATTTTAAAACAAGTGAAAAATGTGCTAGTGCATTAATAAAACACTTGTATTAACAATACAGTGCAGTGTTGATTCCCATCTAAAAAACAAAATTGTAGATATTTTTACTGAAAAATTTGCAAATACTTGCCATTGTTAGCACATCCCTTTGTTTTCTAAATACTTTAGTTCTTTTTAATACTTTTGTTCTTTAGCACATTTCACAGTTATTTTGTTTCTCCTTAAAGCAGTTGAAATTACTGCGCAACTAAAGAAATCGCAAGACTGATGGTTTCCCAAACACCTTTGTCTACAATTATCTGGACAAACACGTAATCCCGCCCTCAAACTCACGACATTGGTTGAGCCGGAAGTTGCCGGACCGTCCAGTCAAACAGACAGTTTTGAAAGGGCCCTAGTGTTTACATGCTTTTCAAATTTCAGCTTAGTTATTGTTTCTGCGTATCACTTCTTTGATATTGATTTTTAAGTTGCCTTGAATTGCTGATTAGTGTGAATCGATCATGCGTACATTAGTCAACTAACAGCATTAACTGGCCAGCGTCCCACCAGCAGCGGTGTGGATTAGTGACCCTGTGCTTCCTTCCTTTGGACTGCTCCACTGAAGCATAACAGGATTACAGCGGCCCAAGTTGTGGCCGGACTGAACCATGTGCACCGTCAATAGGGGGTAGAGGATATCTAGGGTAACAGGGTGGATATTGGGGGGGGGTTGCAGATGTTGCAGCAAAGCTGAGCTGAAAGTAGCCTGAGGTCTCAGTCGGTCAGTCAGAGAGAAAGAGAGAGAGGGAGAAGTGTGTTGTGATTCCATGGGGTGATGAACAAGCCCCAGGGGGCTGAAGCAGAAAGGCAAATGAAAAAACCGAGAAGAAAGATAGAGACACACTCATCCCGTGCTGACCAGCTCGGCTGAGACACTCCACCACGGTAATGGCTCTCGGATGCTGCATGCCGCTGAGGTCTAAAGGTACAGTAGGTGTCTTCTGACATCTTGAATGCTACACTTTGTAGCTTTTTATGGCTGTCCAGTGATTCAGAGTTGATCCATACCTGTCAACCCCCATTTTGCAATCTTATCTCTGGATGTGATTTGATTTATAGCCTAGAAACTCTGACTTAAGTGAATGCATGTCATTTGAATGTTACTAAGTATACTTTTGCATCATTTTTACAATATGAAATGTGCATTACTTTGCCTCTCTGGTGACCCAATGGACTTATTAACAGCATTGTATGATTGTGATGTTGTGTTCCTGGAAGATTTGCCAGATTGGCACTCTCTTTAGGCTAAACCAAACATTTGACTTGTGGTCATACCAAATGTGCTGGGACCTGATGGGAGGGAAGGAGGTCTTCAGTGAGGTGTGGTGTCATTAGAAAGAATGGCTAACATTTGGAGGGCTAGACTTTCCCACGTCGGAAGGTGTGTGTGTGTGCGTGTTTGGATTGGGGAATGTCAGTGGTCGGGGTTTGGCTCACGGTTCATGTCTCAACCAGTGGCTGGTGATTAGAGGGTGACTGTAGACTGAAGATGGTGGGTTTAAGCTTGGGAAACAAGACAGCCTTAAAGTACATTCACACTGACAGCGGTTAAAATTACTGAGGGTCGCTATGTTTTTTCTTGCAAGTAGTTTGTATTGGGGATGCATGATATATTGGAATGGCCAACACTGAAAATGTAATTGTGTAATTTTCATTTTTACATTTAGATTGCATTTGCCATAATCTAATGCTCTCCTAAAGGCTTTAAAGGGATAGTTCACCCAAAAATGAAAATTAGCCCATGATTTACTCATCCTCAAGCCATCCTCAGACGAACACAATCTGAGTTATATTAAAAATGTTCTGGCTAATCCAAGCATTATAATAGCAGTAATAGTTGCTCTGTTTTTGAAGTCCATAAAAAATGCATCTGTCCATCAAATAACTGCTCCATGCGGCTCCGGGGTGTTAATAAAGGCCTTCTGAAGCGAATCGATGCGTTTGTGTAAGAAAAATATCCATATTTAAAAATGTATTTCATTTTTTTCTATGGCTCTGCATCAGCCGTCCCCGCGCCATCACTTCCGGCAAATAAGGTCAAAATACATGCAAAATACCGGCGAGATCATAGATATATACATAGATTCCTCATTAGTGCCTGCGCGGATCGGTCGAATGAGGCATCTATGTATATATATCTCGCCAGTATTTTGACCTTATTCGCCGGAAGTTATGGCGCTGGGAATACTAGATGACATTTGTCTGATAAGAGGTAAAAAAATAACATAAATACTGTTGGGTTTCTTGCAGAAACCGATCGTTCCGTGTCTTAAGACATAAATGTGTCGCCACGAGCCGCATGGTTTAATACGGATTCGTATGTCTATGTGTTTATACTCTCATTGCTCTCATACTCTAAAATATCCCCATTGACGACTATCACACTGCAACGGTTGGAGTTAAAAATCTTCATTTGTGTTCTAGTGAAGAAACAAAGACACCTACATCTTGTATGCCCTGGGGGTATACATAAACATTTCGTTTTTGGGTGAACTATCCCTTTAAACACTAGAAATGTAATAACACTGTTAAACTGTAAAAATTGATATGAATTTTTGTATTCCCATTGGGAGTTGCCATATTGCTTCATCACACATTTGCATAAACTTGGGTTCAATATAGTTGCATCGGCAATGGCTGCTGTCACTTTGTTGATGCAAATCACTGGCCCTTTACAGGGCTAAAGGTTCGATTCTGCACCCTTGATTTCTGCAGTAAAAGAACTAAGATGAAATCCAACACTGTATCTACACGGCATGTTTAGAAAGAATGTTCTGTTGTAGTTGAAGTGTCAGTTAAATTCGAATGTTTGAGGTTTTGGAATATCCGCAATGATTTGGCGCCAAGGCCTCCAGCTTCGTTTTCCAACTGTGGTGTTAAAAAAATGCAGTTCTACTTGTTGAATCTACAGATAGCATTGATGATAGAAGAATAGCACTGGCTTTGGAAAGATAGCAAAGAAAACAGGGAAAAGGATCAGGAAAGGAAAAGGTTCAATGATAAAGTCCGTTCTGTTTCCCATCTCCACTTGTCATGCCAGAATAAGCCTGTTGGTTTATCTCGGAAGATACCATCAGTAGACAATCGGTCTCCATGAACCATCTCTATTGTTTTTGGGAGCTGTTTACTCATGTCTTTGTGAAACAGAGGTATTGGAGATTTCCCATTTGTACCAGCTTTGAGATTTCGTGTGGACTAGGGGGAATTCACCAACAATGAACCGTGCCTGTTGATAGTGATGTTTATTTCTTTAACACTTGATTCCCTAAATGAATGAATGGATTAGTTATAATGCTCATCTAGTTTTATGAATAACTGCTGAAATGTACAGAGAGAGACTCTCTCCTTCGCATTCAAAAGTGTTGAGTTTACCGCTCTTGTTTCCATTTCTCAGTTTAGTGTGGAAACACTTTAGGGTGTTTATCAGTTAGGTGCAACAGCTGCTGAAGAGACCCACACAGACAAATGCCCTTCTCTCTCTGAGGTGTTTGGACTGTGGAGGGATAGAAAGAAAGAGTTGTTATTCCAGTTAGAGATCACTGCTGGGTTGCTCTTTACCCCATGCTGCTAAACAACTAACAACCAAACAGCTCTATAAGGAAGAGACCTCCCAGCCCCCCTTCCACACAACAACCCTGTCCCGAATCAAACGACTGACTGAGCTTGAGAAATGCTTGAGGATCTTGTGTTGCTTGGCTAAAAAAAAAACTATTTCCGAAATGTATAAGTCTTAGATTGAGAATCAATATGGCTTTGTATTTTTAGTATGTGTAGGCTAAGAGTTTTTGTGAGTTTTCTGTGGTAGGTATGGATTTCATACAAATGCTGTTGGGTCATATTCACCATTGGCATTCGTTTTTAATACATTCAATAATGTCAAGTCATGTCAAGTCACCTTTATTTCTATAGCGCTTCACAACACATTTCTTCAAAGCAGCTTTACAGTGATGATAGGAAATTAATTTTATTTTAGATGAAAAGCTAAAGTAAGTTTTTGATTGATTAATTTCTGTTGTAAAAACAAATATATATATTGCACAAAATGAAAACAATAATGTAAATATTATTAGTATTTTTAAGTGTGAATCAAAAAATTAAAAGCGCATTTAAAAAAAAAAAAGCATGATTTAATCTCTTAAATGTCTTAGTGTGTGTTTTGGTCCTAATTTCAACTGTTCATCTCAGAATGACTTAGCATGTCATTTTTTTTTTTTTTTTTTTTTAATAATGAGGACTTTTAAAATCATATTTTCAACATTTTATCTTATAATTTTGACTTAGCATGTCGTATTTTTGACTTTTTATCTAATAATGAGGACTTTTTAAAATCATATTTTCAACGTTTTATCTCTTAATTATGACTTTATGATAATTGAAATGAGCTGATCAGTAATATAGTTGAATATTTACTGTCCCCAACTGAGCAAGCCAAAAGCCATGCACTTTATTATTTATGAAATGTCCCCATTTGTCCCCACCTATAGTACCAATCATAACTAAATATAAATATTCACACATATTGAAATTTTTTTTTAATTTGTATTAATTTACATAGAAATGTATATTAGTTTTATTTATAAAATTTATTGAAAATGTGTTTTATTGTTATTTATTAAATGTATTGAAAGGAAATTCCCCCTATTATCTAAGGTTATCAATTCAGCAAAATAGTTTTTTTGCAAATGCAATAATTTGTAAGTGCAAAATTCTTTTTATTTATAGAAAATAATGTGTATGTCAGCATAAAACTTCGATAAATTAGGGATGCACAGATAGGGCATCAATTGATATATGTTCATGTTTAATGTTATCGTTATCGGCCTGATAAGCAAATTTGGCCGATTTCAAAAGTCAATAAATAATGGATTATTTCCTTCGGCTGAGACACTTCAGATGCGCACTGTTCGCTATGATGATGGTTTTGAAATGCTTGAAATATGATTGTAATCAGTGCAATATATGCAGCGCAAGTCTGTCATATAGCCTATATAAAATTATAATAACAACATTATAATTGTGTGCTTGGGGCATGGATTTAATGGTGAGATTTGTTTTTGTAATCATCTCTTAAAAATTATATGATTTAGATTTATTAGCCAATATATTGGTTATCTAGCCCAGAAGTCTAGATGCACCCTAGCGGCAGCAAATGTAATTTGTAGCCAGGGTAGTCTAGCAACTTTCTGTTGGCTTGTGAGCTGGAAAAACCAAACTCTGGTCAGGCCAATCACATCATGTATAGAGTCGGTGGGCGGGCTTAACATAATGACGGCAGAGTCAAATTCCCTGCTACTTGACTCTGAAAGACTTGGAGTTAAGCTTTTCTTTGAGAAAGAACAGCACTGAAGTCATTCTTAAAAAGGAAGATGTGTTCGGAGGTTTGCCAACCCGATACGGCAAAAGTTGAATCTATCAACTAGCTCCGGTTCACCTTCTTCGTTGCTCTGGTTGGTTGTAGCGCTATCCTATTGCGTATTGCAACCGTTTATCCCGCCCCTCGGATTGAGCCCTGCCAATGGTGTGTTCCCAGACCCAACATCTTGATGTTATCAGTTATCGGTATCGGCGCATCCCTAAAATAAATTGCACATTGTGTCATCAAATTTTCACTTTGTTTCAGATTTCAGAAAAAAAAACACTTCAGAGATTGAAGAAAAATTGGCATTTTGTGTCTAGTTGTATGGCGTGATTCGGTGGTTTTCATCTTGATGATGAGTTGATGGGCTACAGCTACATCACCAGGGCTGACTGGAGCCGTGTCTGTCTGAGTACAGGGAACCGAGAAGGGCAAGAGTTCAGTTCTCAGCAGGGTGCACACTAGGAAACCCCACTTTAAACCTTTCACCACACTTAGGCTGTTTAGACTGCAGGCAAATCAGATTTTTTTTCCAGGCAGACTGTTCACATTATTAATTGCAAGTGCTCAAATAAGATTTGTGTGTCCAGACATAACTAACCTATCTGCATGGGTTGCTTTGGTAACGATGGAGGTGGATCGTGTCGCTCTCCAAATAAGCGCCCCATCAAGTTGCGATTCAGAACTCCTCTGTCGCACAGAAATCTTTGGACATACCATTTGAACACCACTTCCGGCATCACCAGTTTTGACGTGATCATTGTGTCGCGTTAAGAGTGACACAAAATCCAATTTGAGCAGCCAGTGTCCAGACTGGGACGAATCTGTAGACTTTCAAAAATGCATCTGGATATGCAAAAAAATGTATTTTTGCTGGCAGTCTGAACTTGGCCAAAGTGTCCAGTCACCATCACTTCACCCTACTTAACATACAAGAGTCATCTTTGAAACACTTCATCCCTAAATTTAATAAGTTACACTGTAAATAAGCGTGACTTTGAATTGTGAATTCATGCAAATCGAGTGACACTTTTCTTGAGCGACTATCACATCCATATAGGCAACCGATGTGCCGTTGGAGATTTGTCAGATTAGTCCTAATCCAAACTGTGGTCACTAAGCATATTTTCAAGGTCACTGAGGATGTTTGTCATAATAAATCTCAAGTATAGAGGTTAGATCTTTTGACTTGACCTATGGTCTCTCAGAGACGGCCTAGTTTGATTCAATTAATGGTGAACTTTGAAGGGGATTGTGACAAATTTGTAAGAAACGCAGTATACACTACTGTGCAAAAGTTTGGGTTTTTAAAGAAATTAATACTTTTATTCAGCAAAGATGCATTAAATTGATCAAAAGTGACAGTAAAGACATTTATAAGTTTCTTATTTCAAATAGATTCCTTCTATTCATTTAAGAACCTGAAGCAAAATTCATCACAGTTTCCACAAAAATATGAAGCATAAATATCAAACCATCATATTAGAATGATTTCTGAAGGATCATGTGACACTGAAGACTGAGTAATGATGCTGAAAATTCAGCTTTGATCACAGGAATAAATGACATATTAACGTATATTAATAGAAAAAAGCTATTTTAAATGATACTAATATTTCACAATATTACTAGCCTGGATGCCAGCCGAACGTAGCCCCGCCCCAACATTTGTGGACGGGAAGTTCGGTCTGGACTTGATCCGTTGTGGAGCAACTATGTTCGAACCAGAGCTCTTCAAATTGTCAGGGTGGGCTTTATACGATGATGGACAGATGATCAACAGTAACGTCATCATGCACGTCACCAAAGAGCCAAACAAGTTGGTTTATAGTTTTGCATCAAAGGTTTTACATCTTAAAGAAGCATCCCATAATTGATATAATTAGGTCAAATGGTGGATGGAAACTTACTGGATTCAGTTCAGGCATCATCTTGTTTGCCAATAGTCTTAATCAAGAGCACTTTTCACTGTATAGCATTCTTGAGTACTATAAGGTTTTTAGGAGAAAAGTTCTTGATGTTTCGTTCTTCAGATTTTTCTCTGAACCACAGCTTATGACATAAAGCTGTGAAATCGTTTTTGGAAGCGTTATTTTTCAGAGTGAAAGGCTGCTATTACATCTAAGGGTCGGTTCATCTCCACAGTCTTTGATCCAGACTCAGAACTGGCCCAGGACACCAGTCCAGCTTGCTTCCAGACAGATATTCTCCTTAAATGAAACCCTTGAATCCAGTCCCAGATGGGAGAAATCCTCAGAGGGCAGAAATGAGAGGAATAACCTGGCAAAACTACAAAGGAGAGCGGGGTATGGGATGGCAGAGGTGGTGGTCTGCAGAACAGGCATATGAGCTGAAAGCCAAGCCCAGGACGACACAGAGCAGGACCATGGGCGGAAATGCTTAGTCTGGTAAACACAAGGCCCATGATGCATTATCTCGGAAGAGGTCTCTGGAATCGGTTTTAGTTGCGGGGATGTCATGAGGAGACGTTTCTGTTGCAATGGATCATCAAATTTTGGGAAAATAAACATTGTTTATTTGGGGACAGTTTAAAGAGTGAAAATTGCACTTACACAACCGTTTTTTTTTTACGTTTTGATATGCTCACCAATGCTGCATTTATTTGATCAAAAAGTAAAATCTGAAACAATGTGAAATATTATTACAATTTAAAATAACTGTTTTCTATTTTCATATATTTTAAAATGTAATTTATTCCTGTGATCAAAGTTGAATTTTCAGCATCATTACTCCAGTCAGTCACATGATCCTTCAGAAATCATTCTAATATGATGATTTGCTGCGCAAGAAACATTTCTGATTATTATCAATGTTGAAAACAGTTGTAACTTCATATTTTTGTGGAAAGGATATTTTTTTCCAGGATGTATTGATAAATAGAAAGTAAAAAAAACTGCATTTATGCACTTTTCATCAATTTAATGCATCCTTGCTTTCTTTAATAATAATAATAATAATAATAACTGTTGGAGAATAATGATAGAGAATGCATAAAACTGATGAAACAAATGAAATTTGAAATGAAATTTAATCCATTTCAGAAGAAAGAAAAAAAATCGGTAAATGCATACATTTAAATGTAAATGTTCCTCTGCCAAGTAAAAATGATAATACATATTGTCACAAGATATTGCTTGATTAAAAAATAAGAGTAAAACATTTATTTAGCATTGTATGCAATGTCACCATAAACACTGGAAATATATATTTATATTACTTTAAAGGAAGCACATTTCATTATTATTTGAATCATAACATGGAATTTTGCCGTAAAAGTGTACAAAATATTTAAGTGCGTAGTGTGCTTTTCTTAGAGGGACACACACACAGAGATAACAGACACAGAGTTGTGCTCTATTGAGTTTGTGACCTAGATTGCTCTGCATTAATGCTGGTGACAGGAACATCTCATATAGAGGAGCTGTACGTCTATTCACTCGCATTATAGTGAAAACTGCCTGCAGCATCCCAGCCAGACAGACACTCTGTGTCTATTCATAACTGAGCCGTGCATGTGTGTGTGTGTGTGTGTGAGAATCAGAATACACAGCTTATTTTAAATGTCTGTCGATGGAAATAAAGATAGCTATGGCATTTACCAGCTAGCCTGGTCCTACCAGACTCTCGTACATTTTATTTGTACAGTGAGTCTGGCCACTCTCCATTGACAAGCGTTTACTTCCTTGAAGGCGGGTACTCTGTTGAAGTTTAAAACTATTGGATCTGCCCAATCGCTAACGTTTGGTCGTTTCAGCATTTGAAGAAATACAAGTCTAGAAATGCATCCGAATGACAGCGAAGCGCAACCGCACGGTGCTCTGCAGTGGTCAAAAAGGATATAAACAGTGAATTTTGAAGTGATAGATTCTTGAAAACTCAGAGATGTGGATTTGGACAGAAATTAACTGACCACACCACCTTGGTGTTTGTCTAAAACAGTAGGTCATTCGGCCGGGGATTTTTTACGCGGGTGGTTGGAGACGGACGGCAATAAAATCACTGACTAGCCCCTGTCAATGATCACAATGCCTTCCGACCCCACGAGAAACAATTACCGTCCGAATAGGGCTTCAGCAACTCCTTCACCACTAACAGAGCGAGCTGGAAAATCAAACTTTTCCCAAACCCTGTGGGGAGGAGGGCCACAACATCATGGCCACCAACAAAACTCAGCAAAGATTGTTCTTGCTCCGGCTTTAACTTCTGGATATTCGGCAGTGGTGCCACAACGGAATGAATGGTTTCGCTCGCATCTTTCTCCACCGCCATTACTGAACTACAACTCAAACTAGCGCACAACATCAACGTTCTCAGCCACTCCCTGTGTTCGATGATTGGAGCGGTAAAAATTAGTTCGGAGAAAACCTAAGAATATACCGCAGTCCCAGACGGAGTAATGAAAGAAAAATGAAAATTGAGCGGAAGTACGT
>NC_137117.1:12157044-12167044 GCF_949357685.1 Gobio gobio | reverse complement strand
TGAAAAAGAAGTAGGCTACACTTAAAAAGAGGGCTTATTATGGAAATAATATACTTATGTGTAGCTCTCTTGTTTGAACGCAAACGTGTGAAAAAAAGTATGAAATAAGAAAAGAGTATAAGGTAACACTATATTTTAAGGTGACGTAGTTACACGTAACAACATGCACTTACTATAGTAATAACAGTAAATTAGTATACGTAACTAACCCTAAACCAAACCCTAAACGTAACTATATAGTAAGTTTATGTAGTTTACTTATTTGAGTAAGTACAATGTACCTATGTACGTCACCTTAAGTGTAACCGAAAATAAATTAACACCTCTTTCGTTTCTATAGAATTCCAAAGCTGCCAAAATAATAAAGAAAAAAATAAATATACGAAGAAATTAAAATGAAACATAAGTAAATACAGGTAAAACACGCCCCCTCATTACCATACGGACAAAGAAATGTAGAAATAATACATGTGAAAATAAATAAATGTAGACGTAAATACAAATATACATAAATAAATGTGGAAATAAATAAAATAAAAACAAATAAATGTGGAAAAAATACAATTATACATAAAAAAGGAAAAAAAGTATACTCATTTATTTATGTTTATATTTATTTTTTACATTTCTTTGTATATTTATTTATATATTCTTTTTTTTTTTAATTATTATTATTTTGGCAGCTTTGGAATTCCATAGATTTCACCATCCATATTACCAAAATGGCATCAGAAACATAATAACAATGCCTTGTTATTACTGAGCACATTACAAAATAAGTGGTACATTTTGACAGCAAATTTTGATTTAGTTTTAGTCATATTTTAGTCACTTGAATGGTTTTTAGTTTTAGTCTAGTTTTAGTCGACTAAATATTATAATCTACTGTAGATTTAGTCGACTAAAATGTTTAGTCGACTCAAATCTAATAAGTTTAGTTAAATTGTAATGCATTCATTGAGAATTTAAGCATTACATAACCGACTGTCACTGGAACTGACATTTTGACATCATTGTGATTTTTACATTAAAAATACATGAAAGAGAGCTCAAATCACTATTTTTTTTTTTTTTTTTACATCTATATAGTTTGTATGTTGTGTTTCTGTTTTAGTTAGAATATCCGGTTAAGCTGAAGCTTCAAATAAATTTGTTTATTTTTTATTTTTTATTTCAGTTAACATTTAATTTCAAGTAATGAAGTTTTTTTTAATGGTTTTAGTTAACTATTATAACCCTGATACTTCAATGAATAATATATGTGTCAAATACTGCTCTTAGTCTTATGAATTAAATGTGAATGAAATTAAATACAGTTTATTGTGTAACCAAAAACGTATATATCATGCGTGACTTTTAATTATAAACAAGCTCGAAATACACATTAACTGCGTCCGAAATCGAATACTTCTCTACTATCTCGTATGCGAAAAACAGTACGCCAACAGAGTAGTATGTCCGAATTCATAGTATTCAGAAACAGTCGGCGAAAAGTACCTGGATGACCTACTACTTCCGGCAAGATTCTGAAGTGCGCATACAATGGACACTTTACTATCCCATGAGGCCACGGGAGACGATTTATGAATGGAGGTGATGGGATGCAACTGACGCTGGTAGTTCACATGATCATGACAACATGGCGGATGTAGTACGTCCGGATTACATTCATACTACATTAATTTGTATTATATGGAACGTACTTTTTTAACAGTCGCGAAGTTCGTTCAAATTCAAATGAAGTACCTACTCACATTGTACGCGATTTCGGACGCAGCCAATGACACTGATTATGAAATGTCTGCGCCTTACTATTGCTCTTTCAAGTTCAGATGACTGAGGGAGATCAAATATGCATTGTTACAAAAACATATTACTATATAAACATGGTAAAGTAAACATTGTCATTATTCCTCAGCATTAGTTCATAAACAATTACCTGGCATAAATGTGTGTTATTCGTTGATTGAGCCGCTCTGAAGCGCTGTCGCGTGAGCCTATAGAAGCTCAACAGCGCAGTGTTTTCCCACCGTTAGATCCGCACGTTACAATTCAAATGAGCACATCTGTTACACAGGACATCAGTTCTGACTGGATCTCTTCCCTAATCGTCCCTCCCTAACATTTTTGTCTTTTTTTTTATTCACTGACGAAAATGACAGTAGATTTTCGTCATAGTTTTTGTCATCCAAAACTGGTTGTTATTTAGTTATCACCTCGTTTTGGTCAGTGCAAAAAAGGTTGTTAACGAAAATGATTCATCAATGAAATTAAAGGGTTAGTTCGCCCAAAAATGAAAATTCTGTCATTAATGACTTACCCTCATGTCGTTCGACACCCGTCAGACCTCCGTTCATCTTCAGAACACAAATGAAGATATTTTAGTTGAAATCCGATCGCTCTGAAAGGCCTCCATTGGCACAATGCACGGTTCACTCTCAAGACCCATAAAAGGTACTAAAGACGTCGTTACAAAGTCCATCTCACTACAGTGGTTCTACAATAACTTTATGAAGCAACGAGAATAGTTTTTTTGCGCAAAAAAAACCTAAATAACGACTTATATAGTGATGACCGATTTCAAAATAATGCATCATGAAGCTTCGAAGCGTTATGAATCAGTGAATCGATTCATGATTCGGAACGCGTGTCAAACCGCCAAACTGCTGAAATCAGTTGACTTTGGCGATTCAAACCGCTGATTCGACTCACTGATTCATAACACTTCGAAGCTTCATGATGCCTTGTTTTGAAATCAGTCATCATGATATAAGTCGTTATTTAGGGTTTTTTTGCGCACAAAAACTATTCTCGTCACTCCATAAAGTTATTGTAGAACCACTGTAGTGAGATGGACTTTGTAACGACGTCTTTAGTACCTTTTAAGGGTCTTGAGAGTGAACCGTGCATTGTGCCAATGGAGGCCTTTCAAAGCCATCAGATTTCAAATAAAATATCTTCATTTGTGTTCTTAAGATGAACGGAGGTCTTACGGGTGTCGAACGACATGAGGGGAAGTCATTAATGACAGAATTTTCATTTTTGGGTGAACTAACCCTTTAACACTGACTCAAAACCTCAGTCGCAAAAACATTTGTGATGGGCGCTTTTGAAACGGGCTTCATGAAGCTTCGAAACCTTTGCAAATAATTTGTTTCGAACCAGTGATTCAGAGCGTGGCGTGTCAAAAGTCACGTGATTTAAAATACTTTTGACATTATTGACATTATTACAAAGCAAACTATTTAAACGTGTACTTAAAAAACAGTCCTGGCCTTTATATATATATATATATATATATATATATATATATATATATATATATATATATATATATATATATATATATATATATATATATATATATATATATATATATAAATAAAATATATTCTTGTATATTTATATATTAACATATAAAGAACACTACAAGTGCACATTAAATACGATACAATTAAGCACACTTCTTTTTTAGAAGGGTCATATATCTTGTGAAGCATGTAATCAACAGGCATGTTCTTTACAGCAAGAGAGTATTTTTTTTTCTTTCTTTGCATTGATGTTCATGAAGTCATGATGGTTCTAGATAATTTAGTCATCTGTCAGTCTCATAGTTTGCATCTGTTTACTATAAAGCAGAAGCAGGTAAACATCTATATTAGTCAGGTTGCCAGTTCAGTTGTTGTTGTTTTAAGTAGTTATTTCAATTGAATGATGATTTTGAGCTGATACAAAAGCTGGGAGCATCTCTCCGGATGTCGTGCTGTAAGATGTTGTTTGTATACCAGGCTGGTCATTATGAAAATAACTCCTCTTTTGCAGCCAACCATGAAGCCGTGAGGACAAACAGCATTCATTTCTTTGTTAAACATTGCATGATAACGCTATTTATTCCAGGATGTTAACAGAAGTTCAGGCAGCTGTATTGGATTATTTATCTTTACTTAACACACTATGATCTAACCAGATGATAACACATTATTCCATCTTGTTCATGTTCAGTTGAGTTGTTTTTCCTAACCAGTCACGACACATGACAACATATTTCTGATATTTTTGGATCAATGGAGTGCTGATGTATTTTTGTTGGCTGACCTGTAAGTTTGTTTCCCTCGACAAAAACACTATAGGATTATTGCAGAAAATAAGCTCTGTGACCAACAGGTCAATCTTGACGTAATGAACTTTTATGAATTTTGAAGCCTTAAATACAATCTCCAGAAGTAAAGCGAAATGTAATTGAACTTACACCACAGTCACATGACTTCAATGTCACCCTCACTAAACTTCCGACAACTCTTTCAGTCTTTGTTTAAAAACATTTTCTCTGAAAGTTTGATCTGTAAAAGTTTGCAAGAGGGCGGTTATAAACACCATGAGACTGTGAAAGTAGATGAGTTTACCTGTTCAGTGCGATGATGTTTAATGTCCCAGACAACCTCTGTAGACCCATTTAAACACTTGTTAGCAACTGCCTTTTATGTTGTAGAATAAAATGTGAATATTCACTATATTGCCAAAAGTATTGGGACACCCCTCCAAATCATTGAGTTCAGGTGTTCCAATGACTCCCATGGCCACAGATGTATAAAATCATGCACTAGGCATGCAGACGCTGCTACAAACATTTGTAAAAGAATGGGTTGCTCTCAGTGAACTCAAGCGTGGTACCGTAATAGGTTGCCCCTTAGTTCCAGTGAAAGGAATAAGAGCATAAGAGCTTCAGCATACCAAGACATTTTGGACAATTTCATGCTCCCAACTTTGTGGGAACAGTTTGGGGACGGTCCCTTCCTGTTCCAGCATGACTGCGCTCCAGTGCACAAAGCATCGGTCCATAAAGACATGGATGAGCGAGTTTGGTGTGGAGGAACTTGACTGGCCTGCACAGTCCTGACCTCACGATAGAACACCTTTGGGATGAATTAGAGCGGAGACTGAGAGCCAGGCCTTCTCGTCCAACATCAGTGCCTGACCTCACAAATGCGCTTCTTGAAGAATGGTCAAAAATTCCCATAAACACACTCCTAAACCTTGTGGAAAGCCTTCCCAGAAGAGTTGAAGCTGTTAAAGCTGCAAAGGGTGGGCCAACTCCATATTATGAATAGAACGCCATTAAAGTTAATGTGCATGTAAAGGCCAAAACTTTTGGCAATATAGTGCATCATGAGCTTGTATGAACCACAGACCTTATTTCAGGCATGTAACCAAAATCCCATCCAATTTTTTTTTTTTTTTCATTCTGTCCATCGTTTCTGAAAAGTTATTTGCTTCTGAAATGAGTTGCACCAGGTTGATTTTTTATTAATTCAGTTAAAGTCATACATATACAAAGTATAAATACAAATTAATGCACATTTCATTGTTGTCCCTACACTTTTTTTTTATGTCTTTGTATTAACAACGTACAACTTTGAGTAAACATACTTGAGGCAATCAGTTTCCACATATGTGTTTAGTAATGTGAACAAGCTTGTTAAGAAAACTGTTTTTGTTTGAGTTTAGAGAACTTAAATCATTAAGTAGACTGAACTAATTACGCAGTAAACTAAGTAAATGCATTAAGTAAAGAATGTTGAGTGAACTCGTATATGTATGTACACTTTAAATAGTGATCAGTTGACTTAATTTTAAGGCACCAGGTTTCCTCACTTTTTTTAAGTTAAGTAAATAAACACGACAATTGACAATTCCACATAACTTTTTTTTTCAATTATGCATGTGTATGAAGTTTATTTACTTAATAATTTTAAGGCCACAGGTTTCCTCACTTTAAGTTGTCAGTTGTCACTTTTTACAGTGTATATGTGTGTGTGTGTGTGTGTGTGTGTGTGTGTGTGTATATATATATATATTAGGGCTGTCAAAAGATTAATCGCGATTAATCGCATCCAAAATAAAAGTTTGTGTTTACATAATATATGTGTGTGTACTCTGTTAATTATTATTTATATATAAACACACACACAAGCATGTATATATTTAAGAAAAAAAAAATATTTTTATATATAAAACATTTATATTTATATATATTATATAAATGTATATACAGTATATACATGCAAATATTTCTTAAATATATACATGAATATATTATTTTATATTATATATTAGTTAATATTACATAAAATTACTTCAAGTTGAATTTACTTAAAAAGCGTGATGCAAAAGTGTTGCATAAATATTTTAAGTAAATCCAACACATTTTTTTTTTCAGTGTGGTTAGGACACATGGTGCATCCCATTTCGCATACTACCCATCCTGCATAGTGCACAAGAATAGAATTTGTCTATAATGTCGAAAATAGTATACAAAATGTTTGTGATGAATGGAAATATACCTCTAGAACAAAGTTGCGCTGTGCAAGTATGTACTTTTCCATCACCAGCAGAGCGTACTTTTAGTGCACACTATATATGTGAATTGGGATGCAGCTGATGTTATAAAAGTTTCAGTGCCGTACTGAATGGAAACACATGCACCAGACTGTGATTCCCTCATTGTGTTCATATCTGTGTTCATATTCATCCTCATATTCATGTCCATCTTTGTTTGTTTGTTTGTGTGTGTTTTGTAGTTCCAAAGCACCCGGTCCTCCTCCCCTACTGAGTGTTGTCATTTTTCCCCATGGAGCAGAAAGGTATTTCCCCCCCAAATGTCTCCTAAATCTTAACCTTTGAACTCTGATCTAGAAACAGTTTTACATCTCTAATCAAATGGAGATGAGGCCAAAACTGCCTCCAGATCAGAACCTTTGACCAAAATAAGATTTGGTTTGTTTTTACAAAGTTTTTAACATTCTTTAATTCAAATGTTCATAATCAGATATTGTTAACTTCTGAATGAAAACCAAATCTTAACAGGGCTCTTTGTATTTTGTCTAACACCTATGATTCTTTAAAACTTCTCTTCTGATGCTACAACCTACTGTAGTTCCTTTAACATCAGTAATGCCTGACCTTTCATCTGGATATGCCAACGTCAAAATGATCTTCTGTGCATGTGTGTGCAAGTCTGAATGAAAGAAAATGGGTGTAGACCAGTGTCAGAAACTCATTAATAGTAATCAGACATGTTTCTTGAGCAGCAAATCATCACATTAGATTGATTTCTGAAGGATCATGTGACACTGAAGACTGGAGGAATGATGCTGAAAATGCAGCTTTGATCACAGGGATAAATTACATATTAAATATATATTTTTAATGTGGACACACATCTGTGTTCAAACACCTAATAAAAGTGAATTTTGCATTATACGTCCCCTTTAAGAGACCTCTTTAAAACATTAAAAACTGGTGCCAAATTTTTGAATGATAGGTACTTTTCTAAAATATAAAAAAGCACACATTATGTTGTCCATTTATGTCAAATACTTCAGTTGATATAATATAACCCCATCTAAATATTTACAATGATCAATTATGGTTGTTATCTATACAATTTAACTCGGAAGAAGCTGTAGAAAAAAAACCTTTTAGAGCGCATTTGAGATAATTTGCCAAATAAAATCATTAAAATATATATTTTTGCACATCTGAGGGTCTTTGAATTATCTTCCCTCACCTCTATGACATCTACAGCTTCGCCAGTGACTTTAAATCCTCAAATAAAAATGAAAACACTCCGCAAGTGAAATTCACTACAAAGGCATTTTTGCCCACATTTAACCCTGGTATAGACCTAGTCATGCTGTGTAAATCAACGCTTGCACAGACTAATAAAACACTGTCCTTCTCATACCCTCTCCAGCATTATGCACCAGAAACAGTATGTGAGGAATGTCTACGACACACACACACACACACACACGGAAGTGCGCTAGTCTGAGGTTTCCTAATGACAGGGTTTCCAGGGTAGAGCTACTGTCTGACTGCGTGTGTGTGTGTGTGTGTGTGTGTGTGTGTGTGTGTGTGTGTGTGTGTGTGTGCCTGTCTGTGGCAGAAAAATATAATTGCCCATCAACTCCCGGCACTGTGGCTTACCCACAAACCCCTGCCTGAGTGCCTGACTCCAAGAGAGTGAACACGAGAACAGAGACACTCTGTCATGACTTCCCTTTTGAAATTGTGTCATCAGTTCACACACGTGTCTTTTCTGATCCATTTTGAAGCATATGCAGGGTCCAAAATGAATGCAAGTAAAAAAAGAGCCGAATGATACAAGCAATAAATCTGACCCTCATCGACAAATCTATTATTATTAATTGAGCACCAATAATAATTGATAATACGAGAGCAACAAATCATATTAGAATGATTTCTGAGTTATAATGCTGAAAATCAGTGTTCATTTTGACAGCAAAAAAATCTAATGAGCTTAGTTAAATTGTAACACATTAAGCATTACAAAACCGACTGTCACTTGAACTGACATTTTGACATCATTTTGTTTTTGACATTAAAAATACACAAAAGAGAGCTCAATTCACTTTTTTGTCTGTTTTTTTAAAAACATCTATATAGTTTTTATAACTTTGTATTTCTGTTTTAGTCAGTAGGCCATATCAGGTTAAGCTAAAGCTTCAAATAAGTTTATTTATTTATTTTAATTTCAGTTAACATTTATTTAATTTCAAGTAATTAAGTTTTTTTTAAATGGTTTTAGTTAACTATTATAACCTGATACTTTATTGAATATGTGTGAAATACTGGTCTTTCCTCCTGACTATAAATTAAATGGGAATTAAATTAAATATTGTTTATTGTATAACCAAAAACGAATATATAATGCGTGACTTTTAATGATAAACAAGCTCGAAACACACCAGGACTCTTATTTTGAAATGTCTGCGCCTCTGTTGCAGTTCCAGGAGCTCATTCAAGTTCAGATGAGATCAAATATGCACTGTTACAACCGTCTAAAACATATTACTATATAAACATCGTAAAGTAAACATTGTCGTTATTCATCAGCATTAGTTCATAAACAATTGCCTGGCATAAATGTGTGTTATTGATTGATTGTGAGCCGCTCTGGAGCGCTGGATTGGAGATGCGTGAGCCTGTAGAACAGCGGTTAGATCAGCACGTTCAAATCAAATGTGCGCATCTGTTACACACAAGCCTGTAGTGCTCCAGTCAGAAATTGAAGCTTTCGCGCCTCGATCGCCCCCCGGTGGCCGGTCCCAGTATAGCTCCTAAACCCCGCCTCTCCATGTATTTCAATGGGCGCGAGACACACTAAACTATTTAATTACACTTCAAATAATTGTTTCCTAAAGATGGTTTCTGTCATTTTAGGCAGTTTTTATTACAATAATTTCATTTCAAGTGTTCGTTTTTTAAATAAGTTTAGTTTTAGTGAGTTATTTGATGCTATAAAAACGGGGGTGTGACGTCATGATTGACAGCTGAGATTGACGGCTTCTCTGAGTGAAGTTGTCACTGAGGCACTAACGGACTTTTTTCTGGATTTTTGTGAGGAGATTGGAGCTTTAGCTTTCATTTCTACACTTCCATAACTGTTTATTTCACACCAACATAATTAATTATTCTGCATCTGTGAGAGTGTGGGCGGGCTTTTGATAATCGCGCCTCTACTTCCTGTTCTCTACTGCGCAACTCCGGTCCCGAGATCGCTACTGCGCAGACTCGGTCCCAAGATGTCAGCGCCGTGAACGGGCCTATGAAAGCTTCAACTTTGGTCAGCGGAAGTCAATGGAGTCGCGTCGTCCATATTTTTTTACAGTCTATGGTTACACAGGACATCAGTTCTGACTGGATCTCTTCCCTAATCGTCCCTCCCTAACATTTTTGTCTCCTTTTTATTTGTTGACGAAAATGACAGTTGATTTTCGTCATAGTTTTTGTCATCCAACACTAGTTTTTATTTAGTTATCGTCCTGTTTTTGACAGTGAAAAAAAGGTTGTTGACGAAAATTATGACAAATTATTCGTCAACGAAATGAACACTGCTGAAAATTCAGCTTTGATCACAGGAATAAATTACATTTTAAAGAATATTCAAATAGAAAATGGTTCTTTTGTATCGTTATAA